>NC_028453.1:40171232-40268017 GCF_000263155.2 Setaria italica | reverse complement strand
GCGTATGCGGATGGAGACGACAAGGAAATCGCTCGAGTCCTTGCTGCCTACAACAAGGCAGCCGATTCGGTCATTGCAGCCCCTCCTTCTGATAAGCTTAAAGTGATGGAGTCAACCTTCAAACACGCAGCGGCCAGCGGCGCATGATCAATACACCGTCGTTCATCTGTTCCATCGTCACCATCACTCCGAAAGTCACAGCATGCTCAACATATATGTATGATCGATCGCGCATTTACTCAATTAATATATTTACTACCATGCATCGTTCCTTAATTTCCTCTAAAACGCACAACATCTACTCGTTGTGCTCTAAAGCATTTGACTGATCGATTGGGTTGTCATATATTTGTTATAGGAGGACAAATGCTTTTTCTTTCTTACCGACTCAATTTTGTGCTATCTAAACTTTTTTTAAGAGCTAGATAATGTGGGGTCCCTTTTTAACACTTTCGTATTAACACTAAGGAGAGAAACGACTTTCTATCCAACCCTTTAGTCCCGGTTGGATGTGGATCCGGGACTAAATCAGCTCTAGTCCCGGGTCACTATTTTCGGGCTCCCGTGACACACGTTTTCATGGCCAAAAACGCGTCCGGAAGTCATTTTCACTTGTTCAGTCTAGCCCCTACATTTTTGACATTGGTGGCCAGTGTGGCCGTTGTCGGACTCCCGTGACATATAGCACAAGTTTTCATGGCCGAACACACGTGCGGAGGTCATTTTCACATCTTCGGTCCATCCCCCCACCCCCTGTTTTCGACCCCTTTAGTCCTGGTTTCTAACAAATACCGAGACTAAAGCCCGACCTTTAGTCCCAGTTTGTGTTACAAACCGAGACTAAAGGGGTCACGTGAGCTCAAAAACAGCCACCGGGGTTGAAAACGTTGGGGGTGGACCGAAGACGTGAAAATGGCTTCAGACGCGTTTTCGACCATGAAATCGTGTGTTATAGGTCACACTTAGCCCAAAAACAGCCACACGGGACACAAGGATCGAAAAATGTGGGGGATGGACCGAAGATGTGAAAATAGCATCTGGACACGATTGCAGCCATGAAATCGTGTGATATAGGTCACGGTAGCCCAAAAACAGCCACGCCGGACGCGGCGGTCGGAAACATGGGGAATGGACCGAACATGTGAAAATGGCCTCCAGACGTGTTTTCGGCCATGAAATTTTATGCTATAGGTCACGGTAGCCAAAAAAATAGCCACATCAGACACGAGGGTCGCTGTTTTCGGGCTCCCGTGACCTATAGCACGCGTTTTCGTGGCCGAAAACGCGTCTGGAGGCAATATTCGTGTTTTCAAGCCCGGTGGTCGGTGTCGTTGTTTTCGGGCTTCCGTGACCTATAGCACACGAATTCGGGGCCGAAAACGCATCCGGAGGCCATTTCCAGGTTTTCGGTCCATCCCCGACGTTTTCGACCCCGGTGGCCGTTTCGACCACAATTATGAGAGCTTAAGAAAATGCATGACCATGATGCTCAATTATGCACTAATGATGCTCATGATACCCATATTAACATGTTGAACTTGTTTTGCAACCTCGGGTTAATATTGACACATCTTGTGGCTGGGAACAGCGTCACATGCAAGCCGGCCACAATGTGTCTATAAGTAGTGCCCTCCCAGATGCCAACCCACATACCCTGCTACACTTTCATCACAAACACATCAAGTACTACACCACCTACTGGCGGCATGGCATCCACTGCGGTCCTTTTCGTGCTCATCATCACCATGGGCGAGCTGATGCTGACGCCGCCACGATCTCCTGGAGGCAGCAGGGCTGGCGGCGAGCTGACGCCGCGGCGATCTCCTGGAGGCAGCAGCGCTGGCGGCGAGCTGACGCCGCCGCGATCTGGTGGAGGAACTGCCAGCGAGTTCATGCCAGCTGGATCAGCTGGAGGAAGCGCCACCACGACTACAGCTGGTGTTTCTGCATTGCTCCGAGATGAGTTGTCCCTAGTTGATCTTGGAAGCAACTGCTCCAGTGACTGCTTGTGGTGCCTGGCGTCGAACATCGGGTCCTGCCTCGTTCATTTATTTGAGTGTCCCGACCCTTTGGTCGTCGTCCAGTGCTTCGCCGGGAAGTTCACCTTCATTGTGAACTGCATCGGCACTGGAGGCAGCGGCAGCGGCGAGGGCCAGCTGACGACCACGGGATCTGCTGGAGCAACCGCCAGCCAGCTCGTGCCTGCAGGATCAGCTGGAGGAGGAAGTGCCGCCACTAGGACAGCTCATCTTTCCGCGTTGCTCCGGAATGAGTTTGCCGCAGCCGACGTTGGAATCAAGTGCCCTGCCGACTGCATTCAGTGCCTCGCTGCAAGCATCCTGCCCTGCATTGTTGATGGACTTCTCTGTTACGACCCTTTGGAGCTCGCCGTGTGCTTCGCCGGGAATTTGAAGATCATCGTGGAATGCTTCGGCACCTAGCTAGGTAGTGACTTGATCACCTAGCTATCTAGCTGGTACCCATGCATGCATATGCTATAGCTGCCTGCCTTGATGTATATGGGCAGAGGCAGTACCGTACCGTTTGTAGCTTCAGTTAGTATATATATGTATTTGGTGTATGCATCCAGTAGTCTCCAGTGTACCTATATATGTGATCTGGCATCACGGAATAAATAAAGAGACGTTTGTTTTACCATTTGACCTCGTGTGGTAGCTCAACTTTACCGTCCATATTCTTGAATTGCTAATTGTTGAGATCGATATATTTTCCTTTCCCTTTACCGTTTCCTTTCATTCTATAATATGATGGCATGTAAAAAAGTAGCGCAGTACGAAGCTGGCTTTCCTCTTTCTTGTGTGTTTCTTCTGGTCCCAATGATCTCACTTGCCCCTTGCAAAAAAAAATATGATCTCACCTTGCAATAACAGTTCTTATCATCCATCAACGAGCACCACAGGGATGCATGGACACACATGGGTACTCTATGCAGTTTGTTGATCTTCCCAACCCCTGTAGGAGACGAAGCCCAACTTTTTTGCGGGGCCATCTTCGTTTCTTGCTAACACATGCAGCACTCAGCACATGCCTGTCGATCGATGCATGTGTGCATGTCCAATTTGGTGCTCGGTGCTCCGATCCAATGGAAGATGGAGCACACCGGTTCTTAGCTTGGGATTCATAGCGACACAATAGGACGAATCTTAAGCTTGCATAATTGATGATTCTATTGTGTAGGCTGCCAAGTACAACCAGCCACAACTGTGCCCATACCAAAAGGTTACCGAGTTAAGATGGCACACATCGTTATGTGCTCAACCTTTTTACTTGAAATCACTGCAAATAATATACTTTAAAGTTGATATCCATCTATACTTTGAAAACTTAAGTGATCAGTTTTCAATTTGATTACCCAAAACTAAACAGAACTGCTCAGTGTGAATAGTTCCCATAAGCCAAAACAAAAGCAATACATGGCAAAAGTAGTGTACCTAGAAAAGCTAAAACAAATTGTAATTTGGGATGGAGGGAGCATTCAACAAGATTTTATTTTTCTTGTGTGTTCCTATTGGTCCCACTAATCTCACTTGCTTTAAAAGTTTTTATCAAACTCGAATGGACCATTTGATATACGTCCCATGATCTGGGAGTTCTACCAAATAGGGTCTAAGAATGTGTGCTAATAAACCAAGTGCCTTATCATCATGCATGTCGTCCTAGGTACATCACCGGTTCCAAATATGGTTCGCTTTGGCTTTATTATCCTAGCTCCTAACTCAAACTTCACTAACTTGACCAAGTTTTTACAAATCTTTTTTTTTTTGAAAAGAAAGGAAACTATGGCCCTGTTTGTATACGCTTTTCCTAGCCACGCTTAGATTATAATCTAAGCGAAGATTTTTTCGCTTCTCGCTTTTCGCTTCTCGTAGTTCAAATCGTTGAAGCGGCTTACCACATAAGCGAGAATCGGTGGAAATAAGCAAAGCGTTTGGCGGGATTCTCGCTTATTTCCACCGATAAGCCGCTTATAAGCGGATACAAACGGGGCCTATATTAAGACATGCAAACGCATAATGCACTATCAAATCATGTTTCATGGATGGAAGATTCAAGTGAAACTCATTTGATGTTAGTACATTTTTCTATAAACTGGTCAAAGATACACAAGTTTTAGTTAGGACAAGGCAAAAGTGAATTATAATTTGGAATGGACGGAGTACTTGATCGATCATCTTTCCATGCCAGATTAATATATTTCATATACCAGAACAGGCCGGTCTTTCCCAGTCATATATACGTCTCATGCCAACATGCAAGGCCAACTAGTTTTCCTCTTCCTTCTGTGTGTCTTGTGGTCCTACTGATCTCACTTGAATTATTAAACAGTTCTTACCAGCCA
Source organism: Setaria italica (assembly GCF_000263155.2). Classification (NCBI taxonomy): domain Eukaryota; kingdom Viridiplantae; phylum Streptophyta; class Magnoliopsida; order Poales; family Poaceae; genus Setaria; species Setaria italica. The sequence goes on along the minus strand of NC_028453.1, from coordinate 40,263,657 downwards.
TCAACGAGCATCACAGGGATGAACACACACATGGCTACTCTATCTATGCAGTTTGTTGATCTTCCCACCCCTGTAGGAGACGAATTGAAGCCCAACCTTTTTGTTTCTTGCTAACCCAGCAGTCAGCACATGCCTGTCGATGCATGTGTGCATGTCCAATTTGGTGCTCGGTGCTCCGATCCCATGGAAGATGGAGCACACCGGTTATTAGCTTGGGATTCATATCGAAGGACAGGATAGGACCACTCTAGCTTATACATAATTTATGATTATGTAGGCTGGCAATCACACGTACGCTATCACAAACTGTCCCCATACCAAAAATTTACCCAGCAATGATGGTGCACATCGTTATGTGGTTAACCTTTTTACATGAAAATAAAAAAATAGACTTAAAAGTTGATAGCTATCTATGCTTTGAAAACGTAACTGATCAACAGAACTGTTTGGTTTGAGTAGTTTCCATATATATGCCATTTAGTTTTTCATTTTATGAACTACTCCATGTATGGTTTTCCAGTGACCTGCCAAGTTCAAATTAAGCCATGTTGAGATCTGAAGTATGCAGAATCTATGTTCAAGCCAAGTCCTGATCTGCCCAAACAAAGAGACTTCTTATACAATATATAATGCCAGACAAAACATGTTTCCCGGTGACCCTTTTTTCAATACGGGAAGCTTTGTCAATCTTAGATAATGGTATCAATATGATACAGTCATACTAAGGCCACAATCATACTCCGATCGACCACCTCGCCCCATCCAGATTCCTGAATTGCTAATGCAGGAAACTCCGATCCACGTGCACGTGATGGATTTGGTGCTCCCATAGTCCCATGGATGATGGATCCACATGCAATGCTAGTGAACGCGCTGTTGGTGTTCACAACAAAATTACAAAAAAGTGTATAAAAATTGTACATTGTAGGATGTAGGAAAGACCTAACTGGCATAGTAAAATAATTCTTGCTGTTGCGCATTTAAACCCTTAAAAGTGTATAAAAATTGTACAGTGTGTAATTGACCATTTAAACCCTTAATGGCATACATTGTTGCTGTTGCGCATTTCATATGTATCCATCTAAATTAACTCTAGTAAACATGCGATGTCTTCAACTCGTCCATATCCCTATCAATTGCATTATCTTTTTACATTCTAAAACTTAAATGTGAAGTTGGCCTACAAAAAGTATGTTTTGCAGTGTTGCACAGTTTCAGCTAAGTGGTGTATATGAATAATTCACTTTTTAACTAACTAACCTCTAAAGGTATGAACAGTCAACCTGTCAACCTGGCCATATTAGCTTGCCTTGGATCCATTAGACCATTATCTACTTACGGAACTCTATGTATGTGAGCTAATTAAGTGACTATCCAAACACATATGCCAAACAGGATGCTTCGTAATAAACATGTTATAGGAAGATACTATGGATTGTTTTAAGCGAACATGATACATGATATACAACAGAGCCATTACATGATAAATTATTAAGCACTAATCCCTTTAGCCTCGAGTATAACCAGCCTGTTACTTAATATGCTATGTAATGCTGAAAAGAAGTTCCAATAAAAGAGTTAAAAGAAAATTGCTGTATTATTGAAGTTCTACTGAACCAAAACTTCAAGGAATTTGTGTTACATATATAGCAATGGACAAGAAAAATTAACATTAAGTTATGTATTTCTGAAAAATAACATCGAAACCCAAAAAAAACACTGTATTCGATAGTCCATCAAGCAGCAAAGTTTTTACATATATGTTTGAGTTTCGATTCTGAATCCAACACTAGAGGACTTGCAGTGTTCAACAAACCAAATATTACGGGAGAAACTAGTTCATTTAAAAAAAATATTAGGGGAGAAACTAAGCTTTTGGTATACTTGCATCCATCGAGCAAGACACCATCACAGTCGGATGCCCTCTCCCATAGATGGGCTCTGAAGTTGGCTGACATCACGATTAAACTAAGCCCACCACCCTTGCTAGTGTGTACTCAAGTAGAGGCTACGATGGTTTGCATAGGCATTTGATGGCAGTGGCACCTCTATCACATTCACAGCTATGTTCTGGCTACCCAAATCAAATTCAAGGATGCGAAGCTGACCGCCAAATAGAATGACATTTCGAAAGCCAACCATGAACTCACATTGAGACTGGACCGTTGTGGAGAGGACATCACCCCATACACCACCAGTCTCTGACGAGTAAACGCAGATATATATGTGCACTACAGCTGCCGCTCCAAGCCAAAGCCACCTCGAAGGAGCCCTTGTCGCCGGTGGCACAGATTACCACCCCGCTAAAATTATCTCGTGGCTCTCGAGTCTCCTCTTTGCCCGTGTCGCTTGGGAAGGCTGAAGATCAGGGATCTCGGAGAGGATGTCCATGGAGGACATACTCGGCGATGGGGCAGCTGGGGAGGGGAGTCTTGGTCGGCCATGGAGAACACCGCCGCCGGCGACGAGGCAGTGGAGGGACGGTGGCAACCGATCGAGGTTGAGGCTAATCATCATCACCTCTTGGGCATCGGAAACATCACCGTCGTTAGCTGTCCGGAGCCAAACAGAAAGGTTGCATTCGTGCACATGGACGATACAGAGCTTCCCATCATTGGTCTGACCAAGCATAAAATTTGAGGATGGCAATTTCAAGGGTGGCGGCAGATCCATTCGAGAGAACTGAAATGTCGCAGTGCTGAGAGCGAGGATGCAGCCCACCTTTTCGTGTACCCAACAGAGGAACCCACGGACAACCGTACCAGTAATGTTCCTGTCGCCCTCAAGCAGCAGGGTCCCGGTCTTTGGAAAAATCTGCCACTCCATTGTGTGAGATGAGAAGACGGCCAGCGCTGGCGGGCAGGGCATGGCTGCGAGTGAGCTGCCAAGTTGGGAACTGCGTGCGGCCGCTAGCTTGGAGGAGAATGAAACTGAGGCCGCTCTATGGGCCTACACCCTCGCTCGACTCGGCCGGCTCGTGCAATCGGCCTATGTTGCGTCTCTTGTTTTGATAGCCCGAATCGCGCCTTGGGCCTACACCTGCGGAGCCTCAAAAGTTTTTTTTCTAACTTTATTTTTTATTCTTCAAAATATAGGCTGACTAAAACAATTGGCAACAAATGTACATGGTTTTCTACGTATGTTGAGTCCAAATCGTATCTAGTTTTTTTCTCTCTTCATGCTATATCATCATAAGTCCTATTTGAAGCTCCTCACATGTGTGTGAGAACGTGAGATTACATTGGGGATTTTTCCTAAATATATGTTAATTTATATGCTGTTTCTAATATTGGATATTGAGCACAAGCTATTTATCTTCCTTAGCTATTTTTTTCTCTCTTCCTTAATAACCTCATAATATGTCCAAAAAGTATCTACTACATAACAATCCTTAAATTGGAATGCTACTGTGAATAACTTTAAAGTCACCAATATGTACTTGCGTTAGACTAGTAATAAAGGCATACACGTGGCGGTTTCGTAGTAGTCAAGTGGTCAACACCTTTCTGCAAGTCACGGTGCCACCTAAGGGCACGTACAACCCAAAGACGGCTACTGTCTTTGTAGCTCCACGTAAGCAAATCGAGCTAATGTGGACAATAATTAATGAAGAGGGAGAAAAGAGCCGTAGTCTGATGAGAAGATGATGGGGGCCCGTGCTCCAATAAACAATCAATGGGTGGATGCGTGTTATATGCGTCGTCAGGTATAGACAACTATGCTGCCCGATCTACTGCGGCTGGACTCTTTTGGTGGGGAAGAAAGATCAACGATGGAGAAGTAACTTTCCTCTGTGTGCGCGTCTGACCATCGCTCGCTGCTCTCCTCCACCAACCGGCCGTCGTCGAACACCGCACAGCACTGCCCAAGTCGAACCACGCTGGACACTAAACACCGCTCTGGCCAAGCCGATCCACCGGGTGCCTCCGCGGTCCCTTGCCACTGGGCGCTGGATACCATGCCAAGATCGAGAGAGAGGAGAGCAGAAAGAGATCGATCAAGACAGGGAGGCAAAGAAACATCAAATATACACGGGAGTCACTGGGAGAGGCACGAGAGAGACGGTGGTAGTTCAAATCTGGGAGAAATATCTCCATCATTTTACAGTTTGGCCCTTAACGAAGGTAGAAATTGTAAAAAGTTCTTTTATTAAAGTTGCAAGGACATGAAATAAAATAAAATTTTACATTACAATCCTTTTGATGGATTTTATTCTCTCAAAATGGCTTACATAATCTATTCTGTCGTACGAGCAATAAAATGACATACAAAGATCAAGTTCATATTTGATCACCATAATTTGTGGGTACATCAATGAATTAAATAGTTTACAAACCACTTATAGACGTAGCTTCCTTTTGTGGGAGTGAACTTCGATAATAAATCCTTTGTCTCATGTGCTTGTTTTGTGTTCACATCTACTTTGACCTAGAAGCTTACTTTGTGCTGATCTACTCATTCAAGTTGATTTGATCTTGTTCATCACCTACAGTAGTGTCTAGGCTTCATATACAAACTTTTGATTCATACAGAATTGACAGATTCAGTTTTCATTTTGAATTTCATTAAGAATACTCTATTTGGTCGGAAGTTCCGCTCCTGTGCCGCAAGTTTCAGACCCTGGAAGTTCCGACACAGCGCCGGAACATCCGGACCCCATTTAACTGCTGCGAAGAAATTTTTTTAGGAAATTCAAAGTGGTGCTTGGACATCACCCATGGTGACACACTCCCTAATAAAGTGAAGATCAATCTCGATGTGTTTGGTGTGCTGATGTTGAACAGGGTTGGGGGATATGTAGACCCCGCTAATATTGTCACAATAGACCAATGAGGCATGGCAAAGCGGGGCATAAAGTTCCAAGAGTACTTGGCGCAGCAAAGTGGCCTCAGCGACGGTGTTGGCCACATCATGATACTCCGCTTCGGCACTGGACCTACTGACAGTCGGCTGACGCTTGAAGGACCAAGAGACGGGTTGTCACCAAGAAAGACAACATATCCCGTGGTGGACTTGCGAGTGTCCGGGTAGCCAGCCCAATCTGCATCAGACTAGCCAATCAGAGAATCCTAAGCAGAGCAATGTCGCAACACTAGACCAAGGTGTAGAGTACCCTTAATGTAGTGAAGAATACACTTCAGGGAAGCAAGGTGCAGCGCCTTGGGACCATGCATGTGAAGGGATACTTGTTGTACAACATAGGCAATGTCAGGTGTGGTGAAAGTCAGATATTGTAAGGCACCTGCAAGGCTGCGAAACTCGGAGGCATTCTTGAGTAGAGCACCAGCGCACACTAAAACCTTGGGATTAGTGTCAACTCAAGTTGAGCACGGCTTGCACTCTGCCATGCCGGCACGATCCAGGATATCCACCATGTACTGGTGCTGGTACAGAAGGAAGCCGTCACCATCAACTATCCTGCATGTGCATACCCAGGAAGTGATGGAGAAGATCGAGATCCTTCATAGAGAACTCCTGCTACAAGGTCTGAATTACCCGACGGAGAAAGGCAGATGAGGAGGCTGTGAGCACAATATCATTAGTAGGAGATAAGCCCATGCTGATAGACAAATAGAGAAGTATCCGACCTGGCGAAATAACTGTACCAAGTGCGGGGTGCGTGCTTCGTACCATAAAGGGACTTGTACAGGCGGTAGACGAAATCCAGGTGAGCAGGGTCCTCGAAGCCAGCATATATTTATTTGTTGTCTTGTTGTGCGGTTTAAGACAGGAATCGCCCGCAGCAAAACACCAAGGTACGGTGAACCTCGGAGAATTAGCTCTTCCGTTCATAGTACGTACTAGCTAACTACCACCCGTGCTCGGTCAAGGCGGGAGGGGTAGCGGAAGCACAAAGCATGCATGCTGTACCCCAAACACCAGGCACGCACATGCATGGATATAGCTAATTTTGGAGCCACCGTATATACATTTACCCGTGAGTTTCTCTTGGACCTATGCTGTTATTACCATGCATGCATCATCGTCAACTATTTATAGCAATGGCTTTCTTCGTCAATAAAAAGACGACTCATGCATCAACAAAAACATATAGGAATACAATCCGCCATGGCGAAGATCATCCTCGTGTTTTTGTCCTTAATTTTTGCTATCGTAGCTGCAGCAGAAGCCTCCTCTACGCAACAACCACCGTCCCCCGCCACCAAAAAGTCCATTGACGACTTGACCTCCGCCACCAAAAAGGACATTGACGACTTGACCTTGTTGTTCCAGGAGGTTACCGATGCCATCAACACCGCCACCCCGCCGGCCAAGAAGCCAGAAGCCACACGTGCCTCTTCGAAGCACATCCAAACTGCAGAATCAGATGTCGCCAAGGCCGCCAAGGCAGGAGACGAGGAGAAACTCGCCCACCTCATCCTTGCCTATAGGATGGCTTCTGCTATGGTCATCCATGCGCCGCCGGCCGAGAGGCTCAAGGTAATGGAGGACACCTTCAACTCGGCAGCTGCACCAAACCCATACGAGTGCCCCAACGTCGACAAGGCCTACTGCGAGACGCGCTCCAAGGTTAACAAGGCCATCCTTGGAGTCGTCGCAGCGGCCTCACCAGAGCAGAAGAAGCTGTGGGACAAAGATTCTACTTTACCGAAATCAATGCATACCGCTATGTCAACTGTCAACAAGGCGTATGCGGATGGAGACGACAAGGAAATCGCTCGAGTCCTTGCTGCCTACAACAAGGCAGCCGATTCGGTCATTGCAGCCCCTCCTTCTGATAAGCTTAAAGTGATGGAGTCAACCTTCAAACACGCAGCGGCCAGCGGCGCATGATCAATACACCGTCGTTCATCTGTTCCATCGTCACCATCACTCCGAAAGTCACAGCATGCTCAACATATATGTATGATCGATCGCGCATTTACTCAATTAATAATATTTACTACCATGCATCGTTCCTTAATTTCCTCTAAAACACACAACATCTACTCGTTGTGCTCTGAAGCATTTGACTGATCGATTGGGTTGTCATATATTTGTTATAGGAGGACAAATGCTTTTTCTTTCTTACCGACTTTAATATTTTTTTTAAGAGCTAGCTAATGTGGGTCCCTTTTTAACACTGTTATATTAACATTAGGAGAGAAACGACTTTCGATCCAACCCTTTAATCCCGGTTGGATGTGGATCCAGGACTAAATCAGCTCTAGTCCCGAGTCTAAATTTCGAAGTTCATGGAGACCCCTTTAGTCCAAGTTTCTAATACAAACCCGTACTAAAGGTGACCTTTTAGTCCCGATTGGTGTTACAAACCCGAACTAAAGCCTCCCACCCCTTTAGTCCCGGTTTGTAATAAATACCGAGACTAAAGCCCCACCTTTAGTCCCGGTTTGTGTTACAAACCGAGACTAAAGGGGTCTCCACGGGTTACTACAAAAGGATAACATCCTCTACTCCATCACATGTGTTGTGTAGTTGATATGGTAAGGATGGATCACGCGAGGCTTGAGGCTGCGGGTTGATATTACCAATCGGGACTAAAGGTCCACCTTTAGTCCCGAATACTTAGTCCCGGTTGAAAAAATCGAGATCTATGAGGGTTTCCAACTGGGACTATAGCCCATTTTTCGACCAGTGTAAGAGAATATATATATATATATATATATATATATATATATATATTTCGAAATTGAAGACACTTAATTAGTCCGGAAAGAAAGATTAACGTTCAATGCTTGATTTGAAAAGATGATGATGATACAACTAATGTGCTCATTTGACATATATATTGAGCCCAGCCCAATCTGCATCAGACTAGCCAATCAGAGAATCCTAAGCAGAGCAATGTCGCAACACTAGACCAAGGTGTAGAGTACCCTTAATGTAGTGAAGAATACACTTCAGGGAAGCAAGGTGCAGCGCCTTGGGACCATGCATGTGAAGGGATACTTGTTGTACAACATAGGCAAAGTCAGATATTGTAAGGCACCTGCAAGGCTGCGAAACTCGGAGGCATTCTTGAGTAGAGCACCAGCGCACACTAAAACCTTGGGATTAGTGTCAACTTAAGTGGAGCACGGCTTGCACTCTGCCATGCCGGCACGATCCAGGATATCCACCATGTACTGGTGCTGGTACAGAAGGAAGCTGCCACCATCAACTATCCTGCATGTGTACCCAGGAAGTGATGGAGAAGATCGAGATCCTTCATAGAGAACTCCTGCTACATGGCCTGAATTACCCGACGGTGAAAGGCAGATGAGGAGGTGTTGACGCCAGATTTTGACACATATGGAATCGGCGTCAAGGGAAGAAAGAGTTGGCTGATGCGGCACATTAAAAGGTCATGACTGGGAATCGGCCGATTGGTGCTACAGTTGGGGATCGGCCGATTGGCGCTACAGTATTTTGGCGGACAGAGTTGGTGGAGATCGGCTGACTAGAAGGCTGGAGAGATTGGACCAATATGGGCTTAAAGTGGATCAGGGAAAGAAGATAGAGAAAGATTGGCCCGTGGGAGTATAGTAACCAACTCCGATACGAGTTGTGTGTTTGTAAATATTCGTTTTTGTTTAAAATTAGAGATAGATCCTAGTTGGTTAAGAAATTGGTTGTAACAGGCTATAAATAGCCATCTTTAGAGATATGTAAACAACACATCAATCAATACAAACAAATCTACTTTTTCATCGCACTTTACTTTCAAGTCGGCGAATTCGCCAATACTTTTCTTCTTTCACGAGTTCGTACGGGTTGGTAGGGCTGCATCAATACGATCTCCGGCCGATTCTGTAAGTTCCATTTATCGAGTAATATCTAAGCTTTAACTTTGGGCGCATCGCTGTTGCTTCATTTAGATTTATTCACCAGTTATCGATATTTACTAGAATTATAGGTTTTATCTGTTGTTCTAGTTTTATCACCAGTTATCCAGCTTGAGATTTGAACTGTCGGCTCTGTTATTGTTATTTTTGATTCATCATTATCACATAGCCGATTAGATCTATTTCAAGTGTTGCTTTCGTAGCTTTGTCTAGCTTACTCTAGTAGTTTCCTTCGCAATCACTACGTGATTGTCGGCTGTATCATAGCCGATTAACTTTATATACCAAATCGGCCGATTCGCTGATACGCTTTTCGAGATCGGAACCTTAGCCGATCGGAACCTCTAGAATTTGACACGTTTTCTTCCTTGCCAATCAATAGGTCAGATTGGCTGGCACGTCGCGCGAACCGCACCAGGGCAATCACCCAAACAGGAGCTAAGCAGATTCTCCCGGGTCGTGTGTACGACACTGAGGGTCAATCGGCTGACTTTTAGCGCCAACACACTTTTGGCACGCCCGGTGGGACCACTTCAACCTCCACCATGTCGAAAGCTGCCAAAATTTCCGAAGACAACGTCATCGAAGTGACGGAAGCAGATCTCAAGGACGACCAGAAAGAAGAGTTGGCAAAGGAAATGGAACAATACAGGAAAACATGCTTGCAATCTTTCAGTCGGACCAGGAGCGGGGAGACCGTCAAGAAAGCTCCTTTTCCAACTCCCCGCCAGATCACCATCGTTGAGGATTCGGCCAAGATGTCTGATATGATTCAGCAGTCTGTCTACCAGGCCTTCATCGATCAATCTTCGGTGATGGCCAACATGGTGTATAATGTCATCATCAGCTCCCTAGCCAACGACGTAACTCAAGGATATCAGGGGCCGGCGTACGCCCCACACATTGCAGCCCCAGTCAGGACCTTACCGGGCACATCGCAATCGGCTCCTCAGCCGATGCCGACACAGTATGGAGGACACAACACTTCACTGCTTTCAATGCATCCAGGATACAACGGTGCGCCATGCTTTCAATCACAAGCACCGCCGCAGCCTGCTCAAGTTACCTCCGTGCAATCATTGCCATCAAACTTAGTGCCTTGGGGGGCACCATCGACAGCGGCCGTTCTGGATCAATCGGCCAGCAATGGAGGCTCTCCGATCCAGGCACCATTCCAGTCGGCCACTCGACTGACGGTTCCACAGTATCAATCGGCCACGTCAGAAATCGGCAGGGGGCAGACGCTGCTGAGACACTCCGAGGTGCGGCGCCGATGATACTGTACGATGAGACGGCCAGTTCGCTGCCCCATCAAATGTCAACCGCTCAGCCGGCCACGTTGCCGCAGAATCCGCCGCACACTTTGATTCATCACCCGGTCATCCCACCACCAATCCACCAACATGTGCCGATTCCCCAACCAGTAATTCATCAGCAGCAAGTAGACTGGACGGCAAGGATAGCGAAGGTGATTCAAGATCAAGTCGGGTTGAAGCCAAAGGTACAAACTTACACGTACAAAATGCCATACCCGCCTGCCTACGATCTACTGCCGTTTCCCCATCGGTACAAAGTTCCTGACTTCACTAAGTTTTCGGGGCTGGATGACACCTCAATTGTGGAACACGTAAACAGATTCATCATCCAATGCGGAGAGGCAGCTACACAGGATGCTCTGCGGGTGCGTCTGTTCTCATCGTCCCTGTCTGGGTTGGCTTTCCAGTGGTTCACTACGCTACCGCCCAATTCCATCGTCACCTTGGCCGACCTGGAAAAAAAAGTTCCACAAATACTTCTACGCGGGAGTCCATGAGATGAAGCTCTCAGATTTGACCAGCCTCAGGCAGAGGAGCGATGAGCCCACGACCAATTATGTGCAAAGGTTCAGGGAAGTCAGAAACAAATGCTACACCCTGGTCCTGACCGATGCGCAGCTGGCCGACATCGCCTTCCAAAGCCTCCTGCCACATATCAAGGAGAAGTACGCCTCCCAGGAGTTCGAGAGCCCGAGTCAGATCGTCCACCAATAGGCCGGTAAAGAAGTACGCCCCTTTGATCATCGAAGAAACTTTCAGAAGAATCTGAGGAGGAAGTGGAAATCAGCCTAGCAGAGTGGGTTAAAGGAAAAAAGCCGATATCGTGTCCTTTCGGGAAAAAAGAAATGGAGGCATTCGGTTTCGACACATCAAAGGCCGACAAAATTTTCGATCTACTTCTCCAAGAGGGGCAGATCAAACTCTCACCTTATCATACGATCCCATCGGCCGAGCAGCTAAAAAAGATGAAGTATTGCAAATGGCACAATGCCATGTCCCACGACACGAACGAGTGCAAAATCTTCCGCCAGCAGATACAATCGGCCATCGAGCAAGGCAGGCTCAAGTTTGAGGTCCCGACAAAGCCAGCAAAGCCAATGAAGATTGATCAGCATCCTTTCCCCACTAACATGGTTGATACAGGAAGAAACACGCTTCAAACCAAGGTGCTGACGTCAGAATCGGCTAAAAGGAGCGGCGTTGTGGATCCCAGGAATCAAGCTATGGTCGAAGACGTCAAGGGGAAGAGATGGGTTGACGATGAGGGTGAAGGATCGGAAAGACCGCGTAGACCTATTACCTCCCAATTCTTGCTTAACAAATATCAGCGGCAGCAGGAAAGTTCGAGATATCGCGAAGAAATAATGCGGTGACACGAAGATCATTGGCGATGCCCGTTCTTCATCCATTGCTGGGAAAATAACCTTAGGTTGCCATCGGCTTATAATTGCCCGGAGTGCAGCGGTCCATATCGCAGTAATCGCCCGTCCAAGAGGTCCCGCTCCAGGGACAGAGGATCAGAGCCAATCAGTAGAAACTGGCGCGAGCAAGACGATCGGCGCCTTTTAGTGCGTGATCGGCTGGGGGGCAGAGTTGACCGGTATGATCAACCAAGGAGCAGACGTGAACAGTATGATCGGCCAGGGAGCAGATCTGACCAGCACGACCGACCAGGGGGCAGAGTCAGCGCACACGATCGGCTAGAGGAGATGGCCGATGCCAGGGTGTCAGATGAAAATCCCTAGGACGGGAACCGGACTGGGAGCACGCCAGACCGCCAGCCAAACCGGTGAACCCTAGGTGGTGCCCTAATGGATTGACCAAATCCCAAAAACAAAGGATCCAACGCCTGTGCCAATGGGAACAACAGGAAGAAGAGCAGAGGCAGATGGTGGATAAGAAAGATGATAGGTCTCGAGTCTGGGACCCCAAAAGAAACAACAATGAGGAAGATGGCAACCAGGAATCGGCAGCTGACGTCAGCATGGTGTTCATCTTGCCGATAGAGTTCATGGCTCCCGCCGATCGGTACGACACGATGAAGATGGAGGAACAGATGGCACAATTAGCTTTGGAGCCAATGAAAGCCACTTTTGAGAAATCCGAAAATGAAAAATGGCAACACCTCAAGGCACTGTTCCTCAAAGGACACGTCAACGGTCGACCTGTCACCAGGTGATGGAGGCGTTGCAGTCAACATCATGCCGTACGCCATGTTCCGAAAGCTGGGTAAAAGCGACGAAGATCTAACCAAGATGGACATGATGCTCAAGGACTTCGAGGGCAACGTGTCTCCCGCGCACGGAGCACTCTGCGTCGACCTCACCATCGGCAGTAAGACCCTTCCCACTGCTTTCTTTATTATTAATGGCAAAGGATCCTACAATATGTTGCTCGGACGCGATTGGATACACGCGAATTGCTGCGTCCCGTCTACAATGCACCAATGCCTCGTACAATGGGTCGGCGACAACATCAAGATAGTCACCGCCGATTCCGCCTACAGTGTTGCTGCGGCCGATACGCAACAGTGGAGCTGCGAACACGTCAAGTGCATATCCAGGAGAACTTGGGACACCAATTTCCTGAAAGTGTTCAATTTTTTCCTACAGCCGATCCGAGCAGTCAGCTCTGAAGATTCAGATTCGATGGATCAGTTTGTCCGAGAAGATGGGAAGCTGGGGCACGGGTTTACATCAGTCGATTCATTAGAGATGATAGATTTAGGTGATGGCACCAAACCAAGGCCGACGTACATTAGTGCTAACATGGATCCCGAATACAAGTGTAAATTGACAGACTTATTAAAAGAATTTAAAGATTGTTTTGCTTGGGAATACCATGAGATGCCTGGTCTAGACCGGTCCATTGTTGAACACCGGTTGCCTATATAACCAGGATGTCAGCCGTATCAGCAGCCCGCACGACGATGCAATCCTAAAATTCTACCTGATATAAAGGCTGAGATTACGAGACTGATTGAAGCGAAATTTATTCGGCAGTGCCGTTACGCCGAGTGGATCTCCAATATTGTACCCGTATACACGAAAAATGGAAAGCTGCGCGTGTGCATCAACTTCAGGAACCTTAATTAGGCTACGCCGATGTATGGGTATCCAATGCCGACAGCCGATGTTTTGATAGATGCTGCCGTGGGACATAAAGTCATCAGCTTTATGGACGGTAATACTGGGTACAACCAAATATTAATGGCCAAAGAAGATATTTCAAAAACGGCTTTCAGGTGCCCGGGTCACCTCGGTTTATTTGAGTGGGTAGTAATGACCTTTGGATTAAAGAACGCCGGCACTACATATCAACAGGCTATGAATTACATCTTCCACAAGCTCATTGGCGTCCTGGTGGAAATCTACATCGACGATGTCGTAGTCAAATCAAAAGGGCATCAAGAGCATCTGGCCGATCTGCGAGAAGTATTGGAGTGCACAAGGAAGCATAGGTTGAAAATGAACCCGAAAAAGTGTGCATTCGGCGTATCGGCCGGGCAATTTCTGGGATTCATGGTTCACGAGCACGGGATAGAAGTCAACCGAAAAATCATAGCAGCCATCAATAAGGTTGTGCCCCCACATAACAAAACTGAGTTGCAATCCCTAATCGGCAAAGTTAACTTTATCAAAAGATTCATATCCAACTTGTCCGGGCGTATTCAAGCCCGAAAACGGGTCCGGAGGCCATTTTCGCGTCTTTGGTCCATCCAGCATGTTTTCGGCCTCGGTGGTCGATGTCGCCATTTTCATGCTCCCATGACCTATAGCACATGTTTTCATGGCCCAAAACGGGTCTGGAGGCTATTTTCACATCTTCGGTCCATTCCTCACGTTTGAACCGCGGTAGTCGGTGTGGATATTTTCAGGCTCCCGTGACCTATAGCACACGTTTTCATGGTTGAAAATGGGTTCAGAAGCCATTTTCACTTCTTCAATCCATCCCCCACATTTCAACCCCGGTGCCCGGTGTGGCCATCTTTGGGCTCCCATGACCTACGGTACACGTTTTCATGGTCGAAAATGGGTCCGGAGGCCATTTTCACGTCTTTGGTCCATCCCGCACGTTTTCGACCACGGTGGTCAGTGTGGCCGTTTTCCAAGTCCCATGACCTATAGCACACAATTTCATGGCTAAAAATGGGTTTGGAGGTTATTTTCATGTCTTCGGTCCATCCCCCATGTTTTCCACCCCAGTCGTCGGTGTGGTCGTTTTGGAGCTACCGTGACCTATAGCACACGTTTTCAAGGTCGAAAACGGGTTTGGAAGCAATTTTCACGTATTCGGTCCATCCCCCACGTTTTCGAACCTGGTGGCCAGTGTGGCCGTTGTCGGGCTCCCGTGACCTATAGCATAAGTTTTCATGGCTGAAAATGGGTCAGAAGGCAATTCCCCCATGTTTTCGACCCCAGTGGTCGGTATGTCCATTTTCGCCCTCCCATAAGCTATGGCACACGTTTTCATGGTCGAAAATGGGTTCGAAGCCTATTTTCACATATTCAGTCCATCCCCCACATTTTTTAACCCGGTGGTCGGTGTGGCAGTTCTTGAGATCCCATGACCTATGTCACACGTTTTCATGGCTGAAAATGGATCCGGACGACATTTTCATGTCTTCAGTCCATCCCCACGTTTTCGGGCTACCATGACCTATAGCACACGTTTTCATGGCCGAAAATAGGTCCGAAGGCTATTTTCAAGTCTTCAGTCATCCCCCACGTTTTCGACCCCGGTTGCAGGTGTGGCCGTTTTAAGCACTCGTGACCTATAGCACACATTTTAATGGCCAAAAATGGGTCCGGAGGCCATTTTCATGTCTTCAGTCATCCCCCACATTTTCGTCCCCGGTGGTAGGTGTGGCCATTTTCGGGCACTCGTGACCTATAGCACACGTTTTTGTGGCCAAAAATAGGTTCGGAGGCCACTTTCACGTCTTCGGTTCATCCCCACGTTTCGACCGCAGTGGCCGGCGTGGACATTTTCGAGCTCCCGTGACCTATAGCACACGTTTAGATGGCCAAAATGGGTCCTGAGGCCATTTTCCTGCCTTCGGTCCATCCCTCATGTTTCCACTGCAGTGGCTAGTGTGGATATTTCTGGACTCCTGTGTATAGCACACGTTTTCATGGCCGAAAACAAGTCCGGAGGCCATTTTCACGTCTTCGGTCCATCCCCCATGTTTTCGACCCCGGTGGCCGGTGTGTCTGTTTTCGAGCTCGCGTGACTTATAGCGCACGTTTTCATGGTCAAAAAGGTGTCCGGAGGCCATTTTCACATCTTCGGTCCATCCCCCACGTTTTCAAACCCAGTGGCCGGTGTGGCCGTTTTCGAGCTCCTGTGACCTATATCACACGTTTTCATGACCGAAAATAGGTCCGAACGCCATTTTCACATCTTCCATCCATCCCTCACGTTTTCGACCCCACTGGCCTGTGTGGCTATTTTCCAGCTCCTGTGACCTATAGCGCACGTTTTCATGACCGAAAACGGGTCCGGAGGCCATTTTCACGTCTTCAGTCATCCCCCAAGTTTTTGACCCCGGTGGCAGGTCTGGCCGTTTTTGGGCACTCATGACCTATAGCACACCTTTTCATGGCCGAAAACAGGTCCGGAGGCTATTTTCACATCTTCGGTCATCCCCCGTGTTTTTCGTCCCCGGTGGCAGGTGTGGCCGTTTTTGGGCACTCGTGACCTATAGCACACGTTTTTATGGTCAAAAACTGGTTCGGAGGCCATTTTCACGTCTTCGGTCCATCCCCATGTTTCGACCGCAGTGGTCGGTGTGGACATTTTCAGGCTCCCGTGACCTATAGCACATGTTTAGATGTCCGAAAATGAGTACGGACGCCATTTTCGCGTCTTTGATCCATCCCTCATGTTTCAACTGCAGTGGCCAGTGTGGATATTTTTGGGCTGCCGTAACCTACAGCACACGTTTTCATGGCCGAAAATGGGTCCGAAGGCCATTTTCACGTCTTTGGTCCATCCAGCATGTTTTCGGCGCTGGTGGTCGGTGTGGCCGTTTTTATGCTCCCATGACCTATAGCACACGTTTTCATGACCCAAAATGGGTCCGGAGGCAATTTCACATCTTCGGACCATTCCTTACGTTTCAACCGTGGTGGCCGGTGTGGACATTTTCAGGCTCCCGTGAGCTATAGCACACATTTTCATGGTCGAAAATGGGTTCGGAGGCCATTTTTACTTGTTCAATCCATCCACCACATTTCAACCTGGTGCCCAGTGTGGCCATCTTCAAGCTCCCATGACCTACAGTACACATTTTCATTGCCCAAAATGGGTCCGGAGGCTATTTTCACGTCTTTGGTCCATCCCGCACGTTTTCGACCATGGTGGTTGGTGTGGCCGTTTTCCTAGTCCCATGACCTATAGCACACGTTTTCATGGCTAAAAACTGGTCTGGAGGCCATTTTCACATCTTCGGTCCATCCCCCATGTTTTCCATCCCGGTGGCCAGTGTGGTCATTTTGGGGCTACCTTGACCTAAAGCACACGTTTTCAAGGTCGAAAACGGGTCCGGAAGCAATTTTCACGTCTTCGGTCCATTCCCCATGTTTTCAAACTTGGTGGCCGGTGTGGCCGTTGTCAAGCTCCCGTGACCTATAGCACAAGTTTTCGTGGCCGAAAATGGGTCAGGAGGCAATTTTCACATTTTTGGTCCATCCCCCATGTTTTCAACCCCGATAGTCGGTGTGTCCGTTTTCGGGCTCCCGTGACATGTGGCACACATTTTCATGGTTGAAAACAGGTCCGGAGCCTATTTTCACGTCTTCGGTCCATCCCCCACGTTTTCGGGCTACCGTGACCTAGAGCACACGTTTTCATGGCCGAAAACGGGTCCAAAGGCCATTTTCAAGTCTTCGGTCATCCCCCACGTTTTCGACCCCGGTTGCCGGTGTGGCCGTTTTCGGCACTCGTGACCTATAGCACATATTTTCATGGCCGAAAACATGTCCGGAGGCTATTTTCACGTCTTCAGTCATCCCCCACGTTTTCATCCCCGATGGTAGGTGTGGCCATTTTCGGACACTCGTGACCTATAGCACACGTTTTGGTCGCCGAAAACGGGTTCAGAGGCCATTTTCACGTCTTCAGTCCATCCCCACGTTTCGACAGCAGTGGCCGGTGTGGACATTTTCGGGCTCCCGTGACCTATAGCACACGTTTAGATGGCCGAAAATGGGTCCGGAGGCCACTTTCACGTCTTCGGTCCATCCCTCATGTTTCCACTGCAATGGCCGGTGTGCACATTTTTGGACTCCTGTGACCTATAGCACATGTTTAGATGGCCGAAAATAGGTCCGGAGGCCATTTTCACGTCTTCGGTCCATTCCTCACGTTTCAACCGCAGTGGCCGGTGTGGACATTTTTGGGCTCCCATGACCTATAGCACACGTTTTTATGACCGAAAATGGGTCCGGAGGCTATTTTCACGTCTTTGGTCCATCCCTCACGTTTCAACCGTGGTGGTCGATGTGGCCGTTTTCGAGCTCCCGTGACCTATAGCACACGTTTTCATGGCCCAAAATGGGTCCGGAGGCCATTTTCACATCTTTCGTCCATCCCTCACATTTCAATCGCGGTGGTCGGTGTGGACATTTTCAGTCTTCCGTGACCTGTAGCACACGTTTTCAAGGCCGAAAACGGGTTTGGAGGTCATTTTCACGTCTTCAATCCACCCCCCACATTTTAGCCCCGGTGCCCGGTGTGGCCATCTTTGGGCTCCTGTGACCTATAGGTCATCTTTTCACAGCCAAAAGGGGGTCCGTAGGTCATTTTCACATCTTCGGTCCATCCCCTTGTTTCGACCCCAGTGGTCAGTGTGGATATTTTTGGGTTTCCGTGACCTATAGCACACGTTTAGATGGCCCAAAATGGGTCTGGAGGCCATTTTCACGTCTTCGGTACATTCCTCACGTTACAACCGTAGTGACTGGTGTGGATATTTTCGGGCTTCCGTGACCTATAGCACTCATTTTCATGGCCGAAAACAGGTTCGGAGGCCATTTTCACGTCTTTGGTCCACCCCGCATGTTTTCGACCCCGGTGCTAGGTGTGGCCGTTTTTGAGCGCCCGTGACCTATAGCACACGTTTTCATGGCCCAAAATAGGTCCGGAGGCTATTTTCACGTCCTTCGTCCATCCCTCACATTTCAATCGCGGTGGCCGGTGTCGACATTTTCAGGCTCCCATGACCTGTAGCACACGTTTTCATGGTCGAAAACGGGTTCGAAGCCCATTTTCACGTCCTCGGTCATCCCCCACGTTTTCGACCCCAGTGGCAAGTGTGGCCATTTTCGGGCACTCGTGACCTATACCACACATTTTCGTGGCCGAAAATGGGTCCCGAGGCTATTTTCATGTCTTCAGTCATGCCCCATGTTTTTTGTCTCCGATGGCAGGTGTGGCCGTTTTTGGGCACTCGTGACATATAGCACACATTTTTATGGCCGAAAACTGGTTCAGAGGCCACTTTCACGTCTTCGGTCCATCCCCACGTTTCGACCGCAGTGGTCGGTGTGGACATTTTCGGGCTCCCGTGACCTATAGCACACGTTTAGATGGGCTAAAATGGGTCCGGAGGCCATTTTCACGGCTTCGTCCATTCCTCACATTTCAACCGCAGTGGCTAGTGTGGACATTTTCGGGCTCTCGTGACCTATAGCACACGTTTTCATGGCTGAAAACTAGCTCGGAGGCCATTTTCACGTCTTCGGTCCATCCCCACATTTCGACCGCAGTGGTCAGTGTGGACATTTTTGGGCTCCCGTGACCTATAGCACACGTTTAGATGGCCCAAAATGGGTCCAAAGGCCATTTTCACGCCTTCGGTCCATTCCTCACGTTTCAACCGCAGTGGCTGGTGTGGACATTTTCGGGCTCCCGTGACCTATAGCACTCGTTTTCATGGCCGAAAACAGGTTCGGAGGCTATTTTCACGTCTTCGGTCATCCCCCACGTTTTCGACCCCGGTGGCAGGTGTGGCCGTTTTTGGGCACTCGTGACCTATAGCACACGTTTTCGTGGCCGAAAATGGGTCCCGAGGCTATCTTCACATCTTCGGTCATCCCCCACGTTTTTCGTCCCCGGTGGCAGGTGTGGCTGTTTTCGGGAACTCGTGACATATAGCACACATTTTTATGGCCGAAAACTTGTTCGTAGGCCATTTTCACGTCTTCGGTCCATCCCCATGTTTCGACCGCAGTGGTCGGTGTGGACATTTTCAGGCTCCCGTGACCTATAGCACATGTTTAGATGTCCGAAAATGAGTACGGACGCCATTTTCGCGTCTTTGATCCATCCCTCATGTTTCAACTGCAGTGGCCAGTGTGGATATTTTTGGGCTGCCGCAACCTACAGCACACGTTTTCATGGCCGAAAACGGGTCCGAAGGCCATTTTCACGTCTTTGGTCCATCCAGCATGTTTTCGGCGCTGGTGGTCGGTGTGGCCGTTTTTATGCTCCCATGACCTATAGCACACGTTTTCATGACCCAAAATGGGTCCGGAGGCAATTTCACGTCTTCGGACCATTCCTTACGTTTCAACCGTGGTGGCCGGTGTGGACATTTTCAGGCTCCCGTGAGCTATAGCACACATTTTCATGGTCGAAAATGGGTTCGGAGGCCATTTTTACTTGTTCAATCCATCCACCACATTTCAACCTGGTGCCCAGTGTGGCCATCTTCAAGCTCCCATGACCTACAGTACACATTTTCATTGCCCAAAATGGGTCCGGAGGCTATTTTCACGTCTTTGGTCCATCCCGCACATTTTCGACCATGGTGGTTGGTGTGGCCGTTTTCCTAGTCCCATGACCTATAGCACACGTTTTCATGGCTAAAAACTAGTCTGGAGGCCATTTTCACATCTTCGGTCCATCCCCCATGTTTTCCATCCCGGTGGCCAGTGTGGTCATTTTGGGGCTACCTTGACCTAAAGCACACGTTTTCAAGGTCGAAAACGGGTCCGGAAGCAATTTTCACGTCTTCGGTCCATTCCCCATGTTTTCAAACTTGGTGGCCGGTGTGGCCGTTGTCAAGCTCCCGTGACCTATAGCACAAGTTTTCGTGGCCGAAAATGGGTCAGGAGGCAATTTTCACATTTTTGGTCCATCCCCCATGTTTTCAACCCCGATAGTCGGTGTGTCCGTTTTCGGGCTCCCGTGACATGTGGCACACATTTTCATGGTTGAAAACAGGTCCGGAGCCTATTTTCACGTCTTCGGTCCATCCCCCACGTTTTCGGGCTACCGTGACCTAGAGCACACGTTTTCATGGCCGAAAACGGGTCCAAAGGCCATTTTCAAGTCTTCGGTCATCCCCCACGTTTTCGACCCCGGTTGCCGGTGTGGCCGTTTTCGGCACTCGTGACCTATAGCACATATTTTCATGGCCGAAAACATGTCCGGAGGCTATTTTCACGTCTTCAGTCATCCCCCACGTTTTCATCCCCGATGGTAGGTGTGGCCATTTTCGGACACTCGTGACCTATAGCACACGTTTTGGTCGCCGAAAACGGGTTCAGAGGCCATTTTCACGTCTTCAGTCCATCCCCACGTTTCGACAGCAGTGGCCGGTGTGGACATTTTCGGGCTCCCGTGACCTATAGCACACGTTTAGATGGCCGAAAATGGGTCCGGAGGCCACTTTCACGTCTTCGGTCCATCCCTCATGTTTCCACTGCAATGGCCGGTGTGCACATTTTTGGACTCCTGTGACCTATAGCACATGTTTAGATGGCCGAAAATAGGTCCGGAGGCCATTTTCACGTCTTCGGTCCATTCCTCACGTTTCAACCGCAGTGGCCGGTGTGGACATTTTTGGGCTCCCATGACCTATAGCACACGTTTTTATGACCGAAAATGGGTCCGGAGGCTATTTTCACGTCTTTGGTCCATCCCTCACGTTTCAACCGCGGTGGTCGATGTGGCCGTTTTCGAGCTCCCGTGACCTATAGCACACGTTTAGATGGCCCAAAATGGGTCCGGAGGCCATTTTCACGTCTTCGGTCCATGCCTCACGTTTCAACCGCAGTGGCTGGTGTGGATATTTTCGGGCTCCCGTGACCTATAGCACTCGTTTTCATGGCCGAAAACAGGTTCGGAGGCCTTTTTCACATCTTTGGTCCATCCCGCATGTTTTCGACCCCGGTGCCTGGTGTGGCCGTTTTTGAGCTCCCGTGACCTATAGCACACGTTTTCATGGCCAAAAACGGGTCCAGAGGCCATTTTCACGCCTTTCGTCCATCCCTCACGGTTCAATCACGGTGGCTGGTGTGGGCATTTTCAAGCTCCCGTGACCTGTAGCACACGTTTTCATGGCCCAAAACAGGTTCGGAGGCCATTTTCATGTCTATGGTCCATCCCCAATGTTTTCACAGCTGAAAGCGGGTCCGTAGATCATTTTCACATCTTCGGTCCATCCCACACATTTTTGACCCCGGTGTTTGGTCTGTCCGTTTTACGGCTCCCGCGACTAGCACATGTTTTCATTCCTAAAAATGGGTCCAGAGGCCATTTTCATGTCTATGGTCCATCCCCCATGTTTTCGACCCCGGTGGCCATTGTTGCCATTTTCGGGCTCCCGTGACCTATAGCGCACGTTTTCATGGCCGAAAATGGGTCCGGAAGCCATTTTCATGTCTTCGGTCCATCCCCCACGTTTTCGAACCCAAAGGTCGGTTTGGCCGTTTTCGAGCTCCCATGGCCTATACCACACGTTTTCATTGCTGAAAATGGGTCAGGAGGCCATTTTCACGTCTTCGGTCCATCTCCCATGTTTTCGACCCTGGTGGCTAGTGTGTCCGTTTTCGAGCTCCCGTGAGCCATAGCGCACATTTTCATGGTCGAAAACGGACCCGGAGGCCATTTTCACATCTTCGGTCCATCCCTGATGTTTTCAAACCCATTGCTAGTGTGGCCATTTTCGAGCTCCCGTGACCTATATCACACGTTTTCATGACCGAAAATAGGTTCGGACGCCATTTCAAGTCTTCAATCCATCGCCCACGTTTTGGACCTTACTAGCCGGTGTCGCCATTTTCCGGCTCCCGTGACCTATAGCACACGTTTTCATAGCCGAAAACGGGTCCCGAGGCCATTTTGACGTCTTCGGTCATCCCCCACGTTTTTGACCCTGGTGGCACGTGTAGCCGTTTTTGGGCACTCATGACCTATAGCACACATTTTCGTGGCCCAAAATGGGTCCCGAGGCTATTTTCACATCTTCGGCCATCCCCCACGTTTTTCATTCCCGGTGGCAGGTGTGGCCGTTTTCGGGCACTCGTGACATATAGCACATGTTTTTAAGGTCGAAAACTGGTTCGGAAGCCATTTTCAAGTCTTCGGTCCATCCCCCACGTTTTCGAAGCCGGTGGCCAGTGTAGCCGTTTTCGAGCTCCCGTGACCTATATCACACGTTTTCATGACCGACAAGAGGTCCGGACGCCATTTTCACGTCTTCAATCCATCCCCCACGTTTTCGACCCCACTGGCCGGTGTGGCCATTTTTCGGCTCCCGTGACCTATAGCACACGTTTTCATGGCCAAAAACGGGTTCGGAGGCCATTGTCACGTCTTCGGTCATCCCCCACGTTTTCGACCCCGGATGCACGTGTGGCCGTTTTTGGGCACTCGTGACCTATAGCACACATTTTCGTGGCCGAAAACGGGTCCCCAGGCTATTATCACATCTTCGGTCATCCCCCACGTTTTTCGTCCCTGGTGGCAAGGGTGGCCGTTTCGGGCACTCGTGACCTATAGCACACATTTTTATGGCCGAAAACTAGTTCGGAGGCCATTTTCACGTCTTCGGTCCATCCCCACGTTTCGACCGCAGTGGTCGGTGTGGACATTTTCGGGCTCCCGTGACCTATAGCACTCGTTTTCATGGCTAAAAACAGGTTCGGAGGCCATTTTCACGTCTTCGGTCCATCCCTCACGTTTCAATCGCGGTGGCTGGTGTGGACATTTTCAGGCTCCCGTGACCTGTAGCACACGTTTCCATGGCCGAATATGGGTTCGGAGGCCATTTTCACGTCTTCAATCCATCCCCCAGTTTTCAACCCCGGTGCCGGAGTGGCCATATTTTGACTCCCGTAACCTATAGGTCATGTTTTCAAAGCCGAAAAAGGGTCCGTAGGCCATTTTCACATCTTCAATCCATCCCCCACGTTTTCGAACCCGGTGGTCGGTGTGGCCGTTTTTCGGCTCTCGCGACTAGCACATGTTTTCATTGCTAAAAATGGGTCCAGAGGCCGTTTTCATGTCTATGGTCCATCCCCCATGTTTTCGACCCCGGTGGCCATTGTGGCCATTTTCGGGCTACTATAACCTATAGCGCACGTTTTCATAGCCGAAAACGGGTCCGGAGGCCATTTTCACGTCTTCGATCCATCCCCCACGTTTTCGAACCTTGTGGCCGGTGTGACCGTTTTCGAGCTCCCGTGACCTATACCACACGTTTTCATTGCCGAAAATGGGTCAGGAGGCCATTTTCACGTCTTCGGTCCATCCCCCATGTTGTCGACCCCGGTGGCTGGTGTGTCCGTTTTCGAGCTCCCGTGAGCTATTGCGCACGTTTTCATGGCCGAAAACGGGTCCGGAGGCCATTTTCACGTCTTCGGTCATCCCCCATGTTTTCGACCTCGGTGGCAGGTGTGGCCATTTTTTGGTACTCGTGACCTATAGCACACATTTTCGTGGCCGAAAATGGGTCCCGAGGCTATTTTCACTTCTTCAGTCATCCCCCACGTTTTTCGTCCCCGGTGGCAGGTGTTGCCGTTTTCGGGTACTCGTGACATATAGCACACGTTTTTATGGTCGAAAACTGGTTCGAAGGCCATTTTCACATCTTCGGTCCATCCCGACATTTCGACCGCAGTGGTCGGTATGGACATTTTTGGCCTCCCGTGACCTATAGCACACGTTTAGATGGCCCAAAATGGGTCCGGAGGCCATTTTCATGTCTTCGATCCATTCCTCACGTTTCAAGCGCAGCGGCTGGTGTGGACATTTTCGAGCTCCCGTGACCTATAGCACTCGTTTTCATTGCCGAAATTAGGTTCGAAGGCCATTTTCACGTCTTTGGTCCATCCCGCATGTTTTTGACCCCGGTCCTCGGTGTGGCCGTTTTCGAGCTCCCTTGACCTATAGCACATGTTTCCATGGCCCAAAATGGGTCCTGAGGCCATTTTCACGTCTTCCGTCCATCCCTCAGGTTTCAATCGTGGTGGCCGGTGTGGACATTTTCAGGCTCCCGTGACCTGTAGCACACATTTTCATGGCTGAAAACGGGTTCGGAGGCCATTTTCACGTCTTCAATCCAGCTCCCACATTTCAACCCCGGTGCCTGGTGTGGCCATCTTTGGGCTCCCGTGACCTATAGGTCATGTTTTCACAGCCCAAAAGGGGTCCGTAGACCATTTTCACGTCTTCGATCCATCCCCACGTTTCGACCACAGTGGTCGGTGTGGACATTTTCGGTCTCCCGTGACCTATAGCACACGTTTAGATTGCCGAAAATGGGTTCGGAGGCAATTTTCACGTCTTCGGTCCATCCCTGACGTTTCAATCGCGGTGGCCGGTGTGGACATTTTCAGGCACCCGTGACCTGTAGCACACGTTTTCATAGCCGAATATGGGTTCGGAGGCCATTTTCACGTCTTCAATCCATCCTCCACTTTTCAACCCCGGTGCCGGAGTGGCCATCTTTGGGCTCCCGTGACCTATAGGTCATGTTTTCACAGTCAAAAAAGGGTTCGTAGGCCATTTTCACATCTTCAATCCGTCCCCCACGTTTTCGAACCCGGTGGTTGGTGTGGCCGTTTTCCGGCTCTCGCGACTAGCACATGTTTTCATTGCTAAAAATGGGTCTAGAGGCCGTTTTCATGTCTATGGTCCATCCCCCATGTTTTCGAAGGCCATTTTCACATCTTTGGTCCATCCCGACGTTTCGACCGCAGTGGTCGGTATGGACATTTTTGGCCTCCCGTGACCTATAGCACATGTTTAAATGGCCCAAAATGGGTCTGGAGGCCATTTTCACATCTTCGATCCATTCCTCACGTTTCAACCGCAGCGGCTGGTGTGGACATTTTTGGGCTCCCGTGACCTATAGCACTCGTTTTCATTGCCGAAATTAGGTTCGAAGGCCATTTTCACGTCTTTGGTCCATCCCGCATGTTTTCGACCCCGGTCCTCGATGTGGACATTTTCGGGCTCCCGTGACCTATAGCACACGTTTAGATGGCCTAAAATGGGTCCGGAGGCCATTTTCACGTCTTCGGTCCATTCCTCACGTTTCAACCGCAGTGGCTGGTGTGGACATTTTCGGGCTCCCGTGACCTATAGCACTCCTTTTCATGGCCGAAAACAGGTTCGGAGGCCATTTTCACGTCTTTGGTCCATTCCGCATGTTTTCGACCCTGGTGCTCGGTGTGGCCGTTTTCGAGCTCCCGTGAGCTATAGCGCACGTTTTCATGGTCGAAAACGGGTTCGGAGGCCATTTTCACATCTTCGGTCCATCCCCCACGTTTTCGAAGCTGGTGGCCAGTGTGGCCGTTTTCGAGCTCCCGTGACCTATATCACACGTTTTCATTACCGACAATAGGTCCGGACGCCATTTTCACGTCTTCAATCCATCCCCCACGTTTTCGACCCCACTGGCCGGTGTGGCCGTTTTTCGGCTCCCGTGACCTATAGCACACGTTTTCATAGCCAAAAATGGGTTCGGAGGCTATTGTCACGTCTTCGGTCATCCCCCACGTTTTCGACCCCGGATGCAGGTGTGGCCGTTTTTGGGCACTCGTGACCTATAGCACACATTTTCGTGGCCGAAAATGTGTCCCCAAGCTATTTTCACGTCTTCGGTCATCCCCCACGTTTTTCGTCCCTTGTGGCAAGTGTGGCCGTTTTCGGGCACTCGTGACCTATAGCACACATTTTTATGGCCGAAAACTAGTTCGGAGGCCATTTTCACGTCTTCGGTCCATCCCCACATTTCGACCGCAGTGGTCGGTGTGGACATTTTCGGGCTCCCGTGACCTATAGCACACGTTTAGATTGCCGAAAATGGGTCCGGAGGCAATTTTCACGTCTTCGGTCCATCCCTCACATTTCAATCGCGGTGGCCGGTGTGGACATTTTCAGGCTCCCGTGACCTGTAGCACACGTTTTCATGGCCGAAAATGGGTTCGGAGGCCATTTTCACGTCTTCAATCCATCCCCCAGATTTCAACCCCGGTGCCCGGTGTGGCCATCTTTGGGCTCCCGTAACCTATAGGTCATGTTTTCAAAGCCGAAAAAGGGTCCGTAGGCCATTTTCACATCTTCAATCCATCCCCCACGTTTTCGAACCCGGTGGTCGGTGTGGCCGTTTTTCGGCTCTCGCGACTAGCACATGTTTTCATTGCTAAAAATGGGTTCAGAGGCCGTTTTCATGTCTATGGTCCATCCCCCATGTTTTTGACCCCGGTGGCCATTGTGGCCATTTTCGGGCTACTATGACCTATAGCACACGTTTTCACGGCCAAAAACGGGTCCGGAGGCCATTTTCACGTCTTCGGTCCATCCCCCACATTTTCGAACCCGGTGGCCGGTGTGACCGTTTTCGAGCTCCCGTGACCTATACCACACATTTTCATTGCCGAAAACGGGTCCGGAGGCTATTTTCACGTCTTCGGTCTATCCCCCATGTTTTTAAATCCGGTGGCTGGTGTGTCCGTTTTCGAGCTCCCGTGACCTATACCACACATTTTCATTGCCAAAAATGGGTCAGGAGGCCATTTTCACGTCTTCGGTCCATCCCCCATGTTGTCGACCCCGGTGGCTGGTGTGTCCGTTTTCGAGCTCCCGTGAGCTATAGCGCACGTTCTCATGGTCAAAAACGGGTCCGGAGGCCATTTTCACATCTTCGGTCCATCCCCCACGTTTTCGAACCCGGTGGCCAGTGTGGTCGTTTTTGAGCTGCCGTGACCTATATCACACGTTTTCATGACCGAAAATAAGTTCGGACGTCATTTTCACGTCTTCAATCCATCCCCCACATTTTGGACCCTACTGGCCGGTGTCGCCGTTTTCCGGCTCCCGTGACCTATAGCACACGTTTTCATGGCCGAAAATGGGTCCGGAGGCTATTTTCATGTCTTCGGTCATCCCCCACGATTTTCGTCCCCGGTGGCAGGTGTGGCCGTTTTCGGGCACTCGTGACATATAGCACACGTTTTTATGGCCGCAAACTGGTTCGGAGGCTATTTTCACGTCTTCGGTCCATCCCCACATTTCGACCGCAGTGGTCGTAAGGACATTTCGGGCTCCCGTGACCTATAGCACACGTTTAGATAGCCTAAAATGGGTCCGGAGGCCATTTTCACGTCTTCGGTCCATTCCTCACGTTTCAACTGCAATGGCTGGTGTGGACATTTTCGGGCTCCCGTGACCTATAGGTCATGTTTTCAAAGCTGAAAACGGGTCCGTAGGCTATTTTCACATCTTCGATCCATCCCCCATATTTTCGACCCCGGTGATCGGTGTGGCCATTTTCCGGCTCCCGCGACCAGCACATGTTTTCATTGCTAAAAATGGGTCCAGAGTCCATTTTCATGTCTATGGTCCATCCCCCATGTTTTTGACCCCGGTGGCCGTTGTGGCCATTTTCGGGCTACCGTGACCTATAGTGCACGTTTTCATGGCCGAAAACGGGTCCGGAGGCTATTTTCACGTCTTCGGTCTATCCCCCATGTTTTTGAATCCGGTGGCTGGTGTGGCCGTTTTCGAGCTCCCGTGACCTATACCACACATTTTCATTGCCGAAAATGGGTCAGGAGGCCATTTTCACGTCTTCGGTCCATCCCCCATGTTTTCGACCCCGGTGGCTGGTGTGTCCGTTTTCGAGCTCCCGTGAGCTATAGCGCACGTTTTCATGGTCGAAAACGGGTCCGGAGGCCATTTTCACATCTTCGGTCCATCCCCCACGTTTTCGAAGCCGGTGGCCAGTGTGGCCGTTTTCGAGCTCTCGTGTCCTATATCACACGTTTTCATGACCGACAATAGGTCCGGACGTCATTTTCACGTCTTCAATCCATCCCCCACGTTTTCAACCCCACTGGCCGGTGTGGCCGTTTTTCGGCTCCCGTGACCTATAGCACACGTTTTCATGACCAAAAACGGGTTCGGAGGCCATTGTCACGTCTTCGGTCATCCCCCACATTTTCGACCCCGGATGCAGGTGTGGCCGTTTTTGGGCACTCGTGACCTATAGCACACATTTTCGTGGCCGAAAACGAGTCCCCAGGCTATTTTCACGTCTTCGGTCATCCCCCACGTTTTTCGTCCCTGGTGGCAAGTGTGGCCGTTTTCGGGCACTCGTGACCTATAGCACACATTTTTATGGCCGAAAACTAGTTCGGAGGCTATTTTCACATCTTCGGTCCATCCCCACGTTTCGACCGCAGTGGTCGGTGTGGACATTTTCGGGCTCCCGTGACCTATAGTACACGTTTAAATGGCCTAAAACGGGTCCGGAGGCCATTTTCACATCTTTGAGTCCATTCCTCACGTTTCAACCGCAGTGGCTGGTGTGGACATTTTCGGGCTCCCGTGACCTATAGCACTCCTTTTCATGGCCGAAAAGAGGTTCGGAGGTCATTTTCACGTCTTTGGTCCATCCCGCATGTTTTCGACCCCGGTGCTCGGTGTGGCCATTTTCGAGCTCTCGTAGACAGCATCAATTCCTCACCATCTTATTAATGCGGCGCTGACGAAGTGTAGGCTCAAACTAAAAATTAGAACACATCCAATACGCCTATATGTGTCCTCTACATCGGACTTGACTACCTTGCAAGGATCGCTGCAAAAGCACATAGGCACTAGAACACCACTAGGTAGAGGCAATGGGTCGAAGGCATTTCCGGCAGCTTGGTGCCATAACTACAATTTAGTTAATTTCCTTATAAGAACCGAAAGCAACTAACATTAAACCTACACCTAGGGTTTCTCATTCGATCAACAACAATGAACCCATAACATAACAACATGCGCTCACATTATCTTGGTTTCTTAGCTTTTCCACGCCTTGGCATCCTACGGTTTCATGAAACCCTAAATTCAAAAATCCGACTAATATATAGAGAACCGATGTGAAAAAAAAACTAGGAGGGAGAGAGGATACCTTGCTCTCGAAGATTCACGGATCAAATCAAAGTCTCTAAGGTCCAATATGCCGATTTGTGGTGTAGGGCGACGTGGGGAGAGGAAAAACCCGAGAGGGAGGAGAAAGAAGATGAAGAAGCCTCGTGCAGAAAGAAGGGGCGCAGCCTTATGTCTTCAGGCTTGGCGTTAGGATGCATGGCGCCAGGATCCATGGTGCCAAGGCTTGGCGCCAACCATCTTGGCGCCAAGCCCCCGCCACGTCCGCATCCACGTCAGCTTCTGCGTGAGGACCTTGGCGCCATAGATCTTGGCGCCGAGACATGTAAGCTTGGCGCCAGCCATCCTGACGCTAAGCTATGGGTCCAGATTTTGAAATAGTTCTGTCAGGGGCGTATTTGTGAGAATCTTTCAAAAAAAGGGCTAAAAAACAAAAAAGTCAGGCGGGGCCCACCAAGGTGAGGCTACCGAGCCACCGACCGGGGTCCAGGGACAGCCGGCCGCGGCGCTGCGTGCGCGGCACGCGCCTCGGGGAGACGGCGGAGGGTCGTGGGAGAAGTGGCGGGGGAGGCGGCGGAGGGCGTGGGAGAAGCGGCGGAGGGCGTAGGAGAAGTGGCAGGGGAGGTGGCGGCGGAACGGAGGACAGGAAGTGAGAAAGGTAGGGTTTGGGGGTGGGGATTTTTATATGCGGGCCGAGCGGGCTTTAACAGGCTGGGCCGTCCGCTTAATCCTGACAGGCCTAATGGGCCAGGTCGTGCCGGGCCAACACGCGGGCTGAAGCGGCCTAGGCACAGCCCGTGGTGTGGGTCGGGCCAGCACAAGCACGACGCCGCCGTGCCGGGCGTGCCTAGACCGGGCCAAAATCCCGTGCCGTGGGCCAACCCACGGGCCATGGGCCATATGGCCAACTATACCTGCAGGTGGTCGGCGGTCCACCTGCCACACTAGTGCGGAAGCGCGGCGCTGCGTGCACACCGATTGCACTTTTTTTTTCTTTTTCAATTTTTTCCCTTTGATTATTTCTTTTTTATATCATTATTTTTACTCAAGTTAGTATCGTTTACATGTATAAGTTAGGTAGATAAGTTATTTAACTGTCTGTAAAAGTTGTGATACACGTTATGCGTATAAATTGTTTGTATCATGAAAATTATATACAAAACGGGCCCAGGGAAAATCACGGGGTAGAAGATGCAGTGGAAAGAGAGAAGACCAAGACGACAGACCTCATGACCTTCAGGTCAAGTCCACCAAATTCATACGAGCAACAAAGCCATTATGAAACTGCATCGGAATGAAAACCCAGTTGCATACCGAACGACCGGGCCAACTTGGGGCTGCGTGGTTCTGTCGACCGGTCATGGCTGGTTCAGGTTCGGCTTTCACAAAACACATGTTGGTGATTGCAACTTCTGCACTCGCTTTCACAAAACACTGGATGTTGACTCACCACAGAAATTTCCCCGTAAACCAACCAGAAATGATACACAACTTGCTCTGCCAGCTTACACCTCAATTTCGACAGTCACAAACCTCAGCGAATAGGAAAGCATAAGTCACCGTAGAGAACGGCGGCCAAATTTCCAGTCAACTGATTCTACATTTCAGTCGGCAAGCGTTCCACACCAATGACGATAGGATTACATCTGAAACAGGCACGCTACGTTACACTAGATTCGTATCTCCAGCTCAGCAGCCTACTTGAAGGAACTTCCGGCATCTCCGACGCAGTCCTGTAATTTGAGTCTCAAGTCCGACATGATCTTTCTCAGAAGTCCATCAGAAAGTCAACATAAACTACCCACAGTCCTGTAATTTGAGTCTCAAGTCCAACATGATCTTTCTCAGAAGTCCATCAGAAAGAGAACATAAACTACCATGACAGTCACATGTTATGTTCCAAATGGCAGCCACAACCAGAAGCCTTCTTCATTACAACAGAAACGAGTAGCTAGTGCTAGTGAGACTGGCGAAGGGTGATCATGGTTGTAGCAGCCCGTTGCTGGCGTCGTCTCCACCTCGGTGCTTCCGAGTAAGCAGGTACTTCTCAAACTCCTTCAGGTAATCCAGGAGCAACACACAGGAGAAGAGAAGGAATCCGCCGAAGTAGTTGCTGCCACCCCCGCCACCTCCACCACCGCCCCCACCTTTGCCGAAGCGGAACGGAGGGAACCCACCACTTCCATCGTCCAGCTTCGGCCCTTGAACTTTCCCTGGAACAGTTGTAAATCATCATACAGGTGAATTTAAGCAAATGTGGTGAGTTTGCCTGCTTTCTTTGAGCAACTTCAGTTACATCCTTCAAAGACAAATAAAATTGAGTTCAATTATATGCAGCATGATAATTCTAAATTCCAACCTTTCTTATCACGTTGAACAGTTGCACTTGAAGATTTCTTTTGGACGCTTTGGGTTTGAGTAGCTTTACACCTCATACTCTGTAGCAAAGAGTGGTCACAGGAAAGGTAGTCAAACAAGGGATCTGACAGTGAAGTAAATCATAGACAAGATAAGCAGGTTAACATTTTTGTATTCAATTTTTGAATTTCACAAGTTCAGATTTACTATGTACTTAACAACTCACAAAGTTAACGCTTTAGTAATCATTCCTGGTATGATGGTATCTAAGAAATTATGCCCATCACAGACAAGTGATTCACCAAAAAGCATAGCAAATCCATGATCCATTCATAATTGAACTAAGCCATTTTGAACATGCAAACTTTTTATAATACACACTCCTTTCAACCTAGGCAAAAGTTAGAATGAGGTCCCCCATTGGCACATTTATCTCAAAGTAGCAGTGGGTTTATCTAACATAATTACCATAGCTAACGATTTAGAAAATTTAAAATTACAATATGGAGACAATAACAAAATGCTTTTAAGATCCACTGATGTTCCACTATGCAATAGTTTGTAAAATGTACAAATATTAGAATGTATAGTTTGATACAAGGCCTGATTTCTGATTAGTTTTTAATCCCATAAACTTCAGTCTACACGTAGTAAGATCAAAATAGACAACAACTCATTAATACGTACTCTCAATGTTGTTTTAGCAGACACTTTCTGTTCAAATGAGATGCGATTAACCTTAGGTTGCTGAAATTGTGAACCTGCCAAACAGCAAGACAATAATGAGAATTATTCAGCAATACATAGTATAAGCATTGATGTGCAAAAGAGGAACAGCAATGCCAAAAATCAGAAGAATGGTGATTCATGAATCACAAAATCCAAGATCAATCCTCAATTAAGAGTTGGAGACTTTTCAGCCCACTTGTACAAATCCATAGAATTCTCAAGCTTACAGATGTGCGCAATTTTGGGGACCTACTGTGCAATTTACTTTTTAACATAATATAATGAAACATTTTAATTGGAAACAACCAGTTACTCTATTTATCTATAGAGAGAATTTACACATGAACTTAATGAATATCTCATATAAAGGGACTGCGATATGACAGATACTCTTTAAACTAATAAAAAGATATTCTTGGAAACAACCAGTTTGTTCTTTTTATCTTTTTTCAGATAATGGAAAATTCTATTATTCAAAAAGAGCATTTGTATATACTTTTTCTATTCATCTAGAAAGAGTATTTACACATGAACATAATGTCCATCTTGTAAAAAGGGAAAGTGTGCTATCATAGATTATTCATGATGTATCTAAATTGCATCTGCCTGGGATTCATCAGTTTTCATGGCTTAGGTTGAGCAGTGGTGAATCTCCAGAGCAAAAGACAAGCTGGTAAGAACTATGCTACCATTGAAATTCTTTACTTGCACCTCTACAGTAGACCAAATACGGACACCACCACTGCTTTCTTTTGGTTTTCAATGCATTTATAAGGCAACAAGTTTTAAGGATAATTATAATAAACTAATATAGATTTAATAGTACTAGTACTACTATGCTGACAATGAGTACAGGAGACAAAAAAAAATGTTCAGAGTCATAGGATAGTTTCAGTACAGCCTTGGAAAACATAATGGCTGAGTGGCTAGCTTTTGCACGAGGTCCAGCGATTTCATGATCTGTCTTGATTCTAGATGTATCGAGACAAATCTACTTGTTTGCACCTGCCAGCACTTTGTTATTGTATTTGAGGCTCAGATTAACCTTTTATTTCCAACTGCACCTTAAATCCCACAAGATTTTTATGTATGATGACAAAAGGACACAACCCTGATCAAAAATGAAAAAAAAAACAAAAATAAAAACATACAGAAACTTGAATCCAATAATTACCTCCAAACCTCCTAGTTGAAGTGCCATAGATTGCAGCTCCAGGCAATGAACATGTTCCAAGTTGGGACATTGTGGATGCAACTCAATGCCTACGAAGCCGAATATATATCACAAAATCAGTACACATAAAAAAATGAAACACCTCACTGAATGATTCGAAATGGAATATGCCTCACTACCTGCTGCATAGTTCATAATACCTGAAACAATTTATTTGGATTAGCTATCTAAAGACATAAAAATGCAACAAGGATGGTACTATATCATACAAATAAGAAGTACAAAATAAGCCCGCAATGCAGGTGTTACCCATGTATGTATATACTGAAATATAAAGCACGATAGATAAAAGCAAAATATCCTATTACAACACAACTCTACTTACAAACAGTGGACATGAGTTTGAAACAAATAATTTCGCAAAAGAATTAACCATTTGGAAAGGGCATCACAGACTGGAATTTGTACCAGATGACTGCAACAGGTTTCATTCTCCCATGATCCCAGCGGATCGCAATAATATCAACCGAATTTGCACACGGAGCAAAACGAATGGAACCCTAGAACAGATAAGAATTAAGTTTGCGTGTTCTTGACGCACCTATCTCCTCGACAGGTGAACCCCCAAACTTTTGAAAAGTAAATAGCCGTTCGCGATGAAATCCACAACAAAATGGATGGACAGATTGAAGAACACATCCCAGGAATGAAGGTATGGATTTGATCTCACAGAGGAAAAAAAGCAACCCAGCAAAACAGGAATCAGGCTCATAACAATCCATCCAGACGCACCAGGGATCCCTTACCAGCCAAAGCTAAGTCGATCAGGGAGACACGGCACAGGAAGGACCGAAGGAGACCCAGGCAGCGCACGGCGCGCTTCGATCCGGCATGGGGGCACTCGGCCGGCGGCCGTCAGGGTCAAGCGAGGAAAGGGATCGGAATTGCTAAACAATGCTTGGCTATTTAATTATTTCGCAATTCCTAAGGTAGTGTTTGGATAGGGTATGGGAAAGGGAAAGGGAAATCAGATTGGTGTTTGGATCTTTAGTCCGGACTAAAAT
Source organism: Setaria italica (assembly GCF_000263155.2). Classification (NCBI taxonomy): domain Eukaryota; kingdom Viridiplantae; phylum Streptophyta; class Magnoliopsida; order Poales; family Poaceae; genus Setaria; species Setaria italica. The sequence goes on along the minus strand of NC_028453.1, from coordinate 40,229,054 downwards.
TCCTATCACATCGAATATTCGGAGGCTAATTAGGAGGACTAAACATGAGTTAATTATAAAACTAATTACACAGATGGAGGCTAATTCACGAGACAAATCTATTAAGCCAATTTAATCCATCATTAGCACATGCTACTGTAGCATCACATTGTTAAATCATGGACTAATTAGGCTTAATAGATTCGTCTCGCAAATTAGCCTCCATCTGTGCAATTGGTTTTGTAATTAGTCTATGTTTAATACTCCTAATTAGTATCTAAACATTCGATGTGACAGGAATTTTAGGAGGGACTAAAGAACCAAATGGCCCCTTTCCTTTGTTTGTTTTTTTCTTTGGTTTGAGCAAGCAAATAAAAACAAGAATGTCTTCCATGCCCTCCTAGCTCCTGGCACCCAACTCCATCCGCCTATCGATTGCTTGCTAAGTCAAAATCTCAGATGAAATGAAAAAAATGGTCGTCTCATCCAATCGGGTTCAGATCCCCTCAAGTGGCTAGATTATGCATGGCAAGCGGCAGCTCTGAACCCCCACACGCATGGGCATGGCGGTTTGCGATTCAAGTGGCAGCTCTGAGCCTTTGCGTGGCAACGGCTTGCGATTCGTGTGGCGGCTCCGGTGACTTGTGCAACTAGGCGAGTTAGGAACTTACGAGGAGTCGCAAGATGATCCTCTTGTTCCCGCTAGGGCCGATGCCAGCAGCGTTTCACCCGTTCGCACGACAGATGCCACCATTACCAAGCGGCCACGACAACGCGATGAGGACACGACGAGCAGTAGTAGCCGTCGATGGAGATCGGCAAGAAGGCGATCCGTGCCCGACGGTCTGCTCTGAGAAGATAAATAATAAGTCAGATTCACCCCTCCTTGTTTCCCAGCCAAAACCCACCCCTCCTGCTGGGTATGTAGCGGTGGGAAATAATCTCATTTTATCCCTATCACATACCCATTCTTTTCCCATTCCATAAATCCGAACAAGGGATATGTTATCCTTCTTCCCTTATTTCCCTATCCCATTCTCATTTCCCAGTTCCCAAACGCCACCTTCTTGACATTGCCAAACGTGTCAACTCCCCATTTACCAAGTCCATCCAATAAAGCACCCAGTTTGCTTTTAACATCTCCAACAATTGTGGCCACCACAGTATGCCAACACGTTGCAACGGTAGGCTTTAGCTCCGGGTGCCTGTCCTACATGGCTTCGTAACGGAACTATCGACGCGCACCGTTTGTTCTAACTCATCATCAGTTAGTTTTAGCAGCAACCCACGATGATCAGACGTTGCTGCGTTGATATGGCACACATTTGCAAAGGGAAACTGCGCACTCCATTCAGCTGAACCAAGGGCTCGATCCAGTCTGACTTGAGTATAAGTACCCCCTGCCACCTTCTTCTCCCAGGTCCAGAAGCGACCACTATAACCGAGATCAATGAGGCTGCATACATCAACCATGTCGCGAAATCCCTGCATCTGCGATAGCGCGCGGTGTCCCACTCGAAGGTGCTCCTCAGGTCGCAATACTTCATTGAAACCTTCTAGGAGCCAAGGTAAGGTGCTAGTACCACATATGTTCTTTAGAGTATCCCAAGTTTGAGATCTCAGGTTAGTCTGGGCCTCTCCATAAACTGTTGTGATTCTCCAAGGTAACTCACCGATACCCATAACTGAAGCATCAATGCGATACTTAGAATGACCCAAAATATTGATATCCAAATCGTTATTCCAGAAAATACAAAGACCACCACTCCTGCCTTCACTACCAACCGCAAAGGCTCATCAAAACCCAGCGTACCGGCTAGCTATGCAGCACGGATACGGATACGCGTATCGGTATCGGAAGGATACGGATACGCGGATACGGCAATTTCTTAAACAACCCGATATGCGGATACGTTTTAACTATTTTTTTAATAAATAAATAACAATGCATATTAAATTGCAAAATAGATGTTCAAATTCAGCATAGAGACATTCAAGGTCTATTACACTGAGAATAACATGATAGCAGGTTCTAATTTAGGAGAGGATGGGAGCCTGGGACTGCAATCAATCAATATAAACTCATATCCAGATTCTGGAGATTGGCCAATTATCATCACGTTACCTCCTACTTGCAATCTATATGGTACTATTCTCCAAGCAATTGTATTTGAACCAGTTAAGTATTGAAAAGAAAGGATAATCAACAACTGTGCAATAGCCAACATTATAAAGATCACACTGCCCCTGACCTTAATCCACCATCCATGCTTGCATGGGCCCTTATTCTGTAGACTATGGATTATATTCCAAATTGCCTGGATACACTACACAGAAAATGTAAATCTCTATGCACTTTACGGATGCTATGCTACCACTACTGGGAGGAACTCACGGTTCACGGGAGGCCTGCACTACCACTATCAGAGGAAGTCACGCACCTGAACAGGGGCTGGGGCTCCTTACGCCGGAGGCCGACGGGAGTAATCACGGGCGGACGGAGGCCGACGGGAGGCAGCCTGCGGCCGGCCGGAGGCGGCCTCGCGGCCCGTGGCCGCGGGAGGCGGACGGAGGCTGGCAGGAGGCGGCCTCACGGACGGCGGCCAGCGGACGGCGGCCGACGAGAGGCGGAGGCGCTGCGTCAGCCGTCAGGTCGAGCGGGAGAATGCGGCGATGCGCTGCGTGAGGCGGCTGCGCGTGGGAGAGCCGACGCCCGACGCCCGACGGGTCACGGGAGTAGGGCAGGAGGTGGGATGTGCTGTGATGTTGGGCCGGCTGGGCCGAATCCAGGCGCAGAAACGTTTCCGATCCGAAGTTTTCGGCCCATTTAATCGGGGATACGTGGATACGCCACGGATATGTATCCGGGGCGTATTCGGATACGTATCCGATATGGGATACGGTCCCCAGATGGAGTATCCGTGTTTCGTAGCCGGCTAGAGCTTCTACACGAATTTTACTTTAACAGTGTTACATCAGATGTTTGGAGGTTAATTAGAAGAACTAAACATGAGCTAATTATAAAACTAATTGCGGAACACTGTACTAATTCACGAGACGTATTTATTAAACCTAATTAGTCCATTATCAGCTAATGGTCACACCACATTGTCAAATCATGGACTAATTAGGCTAATAGATTCGTCTCGCGAATTACATTACATCTATGCAATTACTTGTAATTAGCCTATATTTAATACTCCTAATTAGCATTCAAACATCCGATGTGATAGATGTTAAACTTTAACACCTTGTTGCCAAACAGACCATCAGTCTCAAGAATACATTAAATAGAAGGGGCAAACTTTGTGATAAAATCACGGAGCTCTCTGACTGTCGAGGCATTGCCCGCTCCTCGACAGTTCAAGCTGAATAGACTCATCAGGACGGGCGGCACTCCTCGCGGGAGCCTGCAAGCTATGCTGCACGGATACGGACACGTATCGATATCGGAAGGATACAGATACGTGAATACGGCAATTTTTTAAAAAAATCCGATACCCGGATACGTTTACTATTTAAAAATAAAATAAAAAATAATAATGCATATTAAAATTTTAAAAGTGATAACAATAAACCGTTGCAATTAACTACTTAAGTGTACTATTACTGCAACACAGCAGGTCTCATTCTCAAGTCTCCTCAACTCTCAAATATAGTAGTCTCAAATTTAGAAAATCAATAAAAGGCATGCAGGCTTGCAATTCATGCAGCAGCAAGTTCACTTGCTGCACTGCTCATATTTGGAGACGCCATCTACTGCATACAAGCAATGAAGCAACAAGAAGTCACTAACCCCACTGCAGAAATAGAATAAATCGAGAATGGGGAAAGGAAGACGAAGTGGGGAGCAAAGAAATCAAGCAACAAGCAGTCACGAACTGAAGAAGAATAGGAGATCGAGAACGGGGAAGGGGATTAACTCAAGGAACTCGTCGCAGGGGCCTGGAACTCGTCGCAGCGGCCACGAACTGAAGAAGAAGGGGAGATCGAGAACGGGAACTCGCTGCAGCCTGGATCCACGTGGCCGGGGCGGAAACTCGTCGCTGGCGGCCAGCGAGTAGGAACGGAAGCTCGTCGGCGGCGCTGTGCCGCTGCGTGGGGGAGGCGGAGGCGTGAGGCTGCGCGTGGGAGGGCGGACCGGCGGAGGCTGGTCGCCAGCGGGCGGCAGACACGGGCGCTGCGCCGCTGCGTGGGGGAGGCGGAGGCGGCTGCGTGAGCCTGCGCGTGGGTCGGGACTATAGATGGCAACGGGCACGTTACCCACGGGTACGGAATTTACAAACCCTCACCCGTGAGGCAAATTCTGTGCCCGCACCCACACCCGCGACCTGTCACAGGTACGAACTTAAACCCGTGCCCGTCACCCGTGGGTAAAGTATACCTGCGGGCACACCCATACCCACCAGCCAGATCACAAGTATATGAAACAACAAGTATTGAGAACTGTATGGAGTATATGACAATGAGTAATAATGTACAAGTCAATGCATATGATGGTGAGCAGATTGTTGATTCATTACATAAGCCAAAGTATCATATAACCTCGCTTACAAAATCATTCTTTCATTCCAGACAATCACAAAATCACAAGATCTAGCATTAATCAATGGCAAGGCACAAGTACTGCTCATGGATCTATCATTCTACCAACATTTCACCCAATAAGCCTATCTATCAGCAAGGTCTGTAATCTTTCCATGTTTACCTCTGCAAAGTGTTTTTCCGGCGATGTCAGGCACCAGATGGCACTCCTGAGGATCTGGGGGGGGGGCGACTCGCGCCGTTGCGCGAGGACAGGGCTGCCGGGTGGTAGACCTGGTGCCGGTGGGAGGCGCGATTCGCGCCGTCACGTGAGGATGAGGCCGGCAGGTCGTCGACCTGGTACCGGCGGGGGGCGCGACACGCGTGAGGGCAGGGCCGGCGGGCGGACTGCGGTCTGCAGAGTGGTGGCGGTGGGAACTGCGGAGCGGTGGCACCGGCCTGGGTGCGAGGCGGGCGGCGGAATGGATAAGATTGCAGCGCGGGGAGGTCTGGGCGACTGGTATAGAGAAACCCTGGAGAATCGCTTATATATTTGTGCTAGAGGCCCACATGTCAGCGGGTATACGGGTACGGGTAAAGTATTTTAAAACCCATAAATTTGTTACCCGCGGGTACAATCTCAAACCCGTATTATACCCGTGGGTACTAAACGCTATCCGTATCCTCGTCCTAACGGGTTTTTACCCGCGGGCGCGTGGGTAATTTGTACCCGTTGCCATCTATAGTCGGGACTCGGGAGTAGAGGCAAGGGATCGTGGTAACGGGTAAGTTGGGCTGGGCCGTATCGATTGGGCTGAAACATTTCCGTTCCTTAGTTTCCGGCCCAATTAAGAAGAGATACGCGGACACACCGCGGATACGTATCCCGGACATATCCGTATCGGATACGTAACCGACACGATACGCACCCTTCCTGGCGTATCCGTGTTTCACAGCCGCCAAGTTTGAGTCAGAAATATCATCAGCTGCTGAACCAGTCCCCACTTTCGGCCTCTTCGTGTCACGTACCGGTTAGGGCTCGGAGGTGCATTAGGGTTAATAGCCGGCGGCTCAAACTGGCTAACCATTGTATTAACGCTGCTCGTGTTTCCTGCTGGAACAATAGCATTAGCAAACTCGTTGCCCTGCTGGACTGGCGGCGGGTCCTCCTCCATGCACTGAGCCCCTCGTTCTGCTCCTATCAGGATCAGCATCCGTATCCTCATTTGGTTCCTCCTCCGTATCATGTTCTAACTCTTGATGCACACCACCTCCACGTCCAGCGTGGAGGTTCCCAAACGCCACCTAAACGTTTCCCGAGTAAATGAATTTCTGTTGCATCAGTCGATTTCTTATTCAGTCGGCCCAGCTCGTCGCTCGGCCGTCTGCGCATGAGGCAGCTCGGCCCAGTACGGATAAGTTCTGCAAGCTCGGCCCAAGAGAGTCTTGGCAGTTAACGGGTCTTGTTCCCATCTGTTACTGGATCAGTTAGGTAATCTAAGGCTTAATTTGGAAGCCAAAGGTAAGATAACCCAGGGAAGGGGAGGCCCAACGTGATTTAATAGACTAGGGTCTTATCTAGTTGTAATCACCGGCCATCCCTGACGTCAGCGGCCAGCGGTCCCGCGACATCCCTGACGTCGCTGCCACCGTCGCCACGTCCGCGCGGCTCCTCCCGCTGTCGTGCGCGGTCGCCGAAGCCATGCGGATTTGAATGTTTTTTTTTTAAAATGTTGATTTATGTTTTGAGAAATGTTGAATCAATTCACTTGAGATGTCGAAGTAGATTTTGAAAAATGTTGAAGGTAGTATTTTTCAAAATGTTGGTGTAGTTTTTTTTAAATTGTTGAATCTATTATTTTCAAATGTTGATTTATTATTCAGAAAATGTTGAAACTTGGAGGATTACTTATTTCTGACCCATACAATGATACCAGTCAGCGCCCATACACGAGTCGAGCACAACAGATTCACTTCATCTTGTGATAACATCTTTCATGATTTTGCAATCCAGATACACGGCGGCCACATAATGCATGCTGTACAAGCAATGGCAACACCCCCAAAAGCAGCTGTGCAGGACTAGAACTATACAGATACACGGCGGCCACATAACCACCAGTACACGCATATCATCGACAACAAGGTGACACGGTACAATGCGATGGAAGATCAACCAATATTCGAAAAGGTTACAAGCAGACAGGAAAGGTTACAAGATACGATGCCTGTACATACCAGGTGCTTGGAACGGACACATGCTTCTTCATCTGTCACGTGACTGCTCTGCTCACTGAGGCGGTGCTGCATTTGCATCCACTGTGTTGTAGGTGTAGTCACTTGTGTTCAATCCATACTGGAGGGCAGGAAAAAGGTGTGAGTTAATCCATCAGAACCGGTTAAAGATTACCATTTTCAGCTGAGGAATGCCGAGCAATCATTTTCTGCAGCCTTTGGAAAAAAACGCACATGGAATTGGAAGGACCAATGAAATGATGCCACTGTAGACACACATGAGAATTTGACTGTAAAGACAAGCATGACTTCCGGATCTAGTTGCATTCTATATCCCATGATACTAATGACTCGTATGGTAGTCATCTAGTCAATAATGAGAGTGGATAAAGGGAAATTTTGTAGAAGGATTGAAGAAATAAAGAAGCACAAGGCGGATGAATTGGGTGTGAGCTATCATAGATGCATGAGTGGAGGTAGCTACTTGTTTTGCTTGAGAAAGATAACTGGCAGAATACAAGAATCATTCCTAAACTCCTCATCAGACACCTTGTCAGTTAAAGAACTCTGTGAACTCAATAGAAAATCAACAGTGTTGTCCGTAACAGTACAATTAAGGCCCACAACTATAACTAATCCAGCATGTGAGGATCAAAACGTCATGTGAGATTATGATGTGGTTCGTAGATTAGCTGCCTTACATGTATGACTTGATATAAATGAGTTGGCCACTTTCCTGATATCTTAAGATTGTGTGATTGTTTACAGAGACGAAAAGCCAATGTTCAGTTCAGTTCGTTGCGTCTTGGTGTTAGCTCATTCCTGTCTAATGTATGTACTATAGATATAAAATTGCACGAGTGTTGAAATGAGTGACAGTTGTCACCTTCTGTCTCATTCTTGAGCTCCAGAGGTCTGGACGGAAACCTCTGGTATCAACTGTGGTGGGAAGATAAGGCGGAGGAGCTTGGGCAACGAGGAGCGGCCTCCTTATGACCACAAAGTCTTCATCACTGTCGTAGTCCATGGTCCGGGCAGACAGCATGGCTCGTAAAATCATGGCCAAGAACAGTGAGAGTGCCTGTACATGGCACATGGTAGATAATGGTGATATATAGACTGGATTAGGAGTAATAATCAAACAAGGGCACTCCGAGTATGGCATTAGGAAAAACCTGCGTGGCGAAGATGGCAAGAGCAACCCATTTGCATAGGTCGAGGTTATTGTGGATGAAGGAGAGCAAGTTGTGGAGTTCGCCGGTGCGGTCATCGGGCAGGTCCTGAGCGACAAGTATTTTTGTTAGAGCGCTGATGATACACGGAACACGGAGATGTAGTGTGGTGAGCAAGCAAGTAGGTAGAAATGAGAATCCGTGCGTGGTAGTTAACTAAACCTGGATCCAGTGCTCGTTGATGGTGAGATGAGCGGCGAGGGCAGCTTCGAGCAGCATCATAGCCATGGCCGGGATGGTGTACTGCGAGGAGGAAGAGTCAGCCACCGCCCTCTGAGCATCTAAGAGACGAGACGAGAAGAGAAGAGAGGAGTACGAAGCAGAGGCAGCATCCGGTGTTGATCTCGGCCGCCAGGTAGCCCGCGAGGAGCAGGATGCAGTAGAAGAGTCCCGCCGCCATGACGAGCGATGGAAACCAGAGGCCGGGGAGGAGGTCCTGGAGGTGGAGGTGGTGGTGACGCGCCCAGCGGGAGAGGATCCAGGCGGCGTAGAGGATGGCGGAGACGGCGGCGAAGGCCTGGAGGAAGGCGAGCAGCTTGAGCAGGAATCCCAGGCAACACGCAGCCCAGCCCAGGCCCTGTCTGCTACGGCCGCCTTCTCCGCTCCGGCGACCCATCATCATCATCTCGGCTCTCGGCGGCGGCGGCGGATCTGGATTTGGATCCCCTTCCCTCCCCGGCTGCTTTGCCTTGCCTGGATTTTTCGTCTTTTTTTTCCTTTCTTCCAAAATAAACGAGAGCACGCAAACGAAATAAATGATTGGCCAAATGCGTGCGTTGACTACTTCCCGTGAGAGCCCACAAGAGAGCAGGCAGGCAGGCTGCGGCCCGGCCCAGAAATCATTGAGCCCATGAATCCCGTCGCGCGCGCACGTGCTCCTCGGGATCTTTGGTGCCGCCCAAATCCATGGCCGGCGATGCATGACCGGATGCGCTGCATCTACTAGCTATTTGCATATAGCCATCCACCTCTGTCGATTAGTAGTCAGTCAGTCGTGGCATCGCCCGGAACCAAGAGTCCATTGACGCATGACGACGCAGCAGCCGGGGAGACACAAGGCGGCGGCGGTGGTGGTGGTGTGCCTGCAAGCGCAGCACGTCGCCGGCCTGCCCGCCGCCGCGGAGGGCCGCCAGGTCCTGCTGCGCCTGTTCCAACAACCTGCTACTCGTGCAGTAGCAGCAGCAGCAGCTGTGTGCGGGGAGGGGGGCGTGGCCGCCTTCCACGACCAGGTGCTCCTCCTGGATTGCGCACCACCCGTCAGCAGCATCGTCGGCGTCGCGGTCACGGTCGACGACGACGGCCGTCGTCAACACGGAAGCGCAGCTGCGGTCGACGTCAACCTGGCGGAGCATCTGCGGCGGCCCTCCCCCCGGGTCCTCAGCTTCGTGATCGGCGGCGGCGCCGTGCTCTCTCTGACTCTGCACCACAGGCTGGTCGCTCAGCGCCGCCGCCGCCACTCTGTCTCTGGCTGCAACTGCATGGCGGCGGACCTGCTGCTGAGCTGCCTGCGGGTGCCCCTGCCCACCGGCGGACCACCACCACCTGCAGCAGGAGGAGGAGTAGGTGTAGGTCATCATCACGACGATGAGTCATCATCATCATCCGGCTTCATCACCATCGAGAAGGGCACCATCTCCATCTCCAGGCAGCGCCCGCCGTCCGACAACATGCTGACCACCGACGACGAGGGCGAGGAGGAGGACATCCGCAAGGTGGAGGACGAGTTCCTGGCCATGCTGAACGCCGACGACTTGTTGGACCTGGACGCGCTCATCAAGGACGCCGAGGCCGAGCTCGCCGCAAGCTAATGCAATCATTAATTAAGGATCATCAGTCATCAGGAGAAGCACATGGTGGACGATCCACGTTTCAGGCAGGCCATGTTTTGTGTTAGTTCCAGCAATTTAACTAATCTACTATGCCTGCCTCGTATCCAACCCATCCCATGCCATCGCATCGTTCCCAGCCATAAATTCATAGACTGACTGGATAGTAGGAGCAATATTCATCGTCCTCAAAACCCGGATCCTGCAACCCACATATGCAAAGCCCATTGCTGCTCCAGTACCATATGTAGCAAGTAGGCCGGGCCGGCCTAGATTGTGCGTGCTATTCTGCATCCATGTCCACGTGCTTTGCGGCCCATAAAGCATTTCTTTCTTCTTGTTGTGTAATCCGACCACCTTATCCATTTGCCACTCTGATTCTTAGTATCCGCTCTGCTCCAAGGCAAACAGCGGCAGCCATGATGGCCTCCTCGTCCTCCCCTGCTGCTTGTTGCTCGCCGACGACCCACCGGCCCTCTTCCTCCACCTGCTGTCGCGGCCTCGGCCCCCCCGCTGCTATTCGTGTCCTCGGCCATGGTCATCATGCAGAGAAGCGGCGGCGAGGGCATCCGCCGCCTTGTGCTCTCCCAGACCCCCAAGCTGCTGCGGCGCTACTTGCCGTCGCCGGGACAGTCGGGGTCGCGGCCACAATCCTGCTTCGCTCTTCTCCCCGGCGAGAGCAGCAGCAGCAGCAGCAGGAGGAGGAGGAGGAGGAGGTGGTGGTTGCAGAGCAGTCGGAGTGCCCGGACTGCGGCGGGACGGGGCTGTGCGGACTCTGCAAAGGGGAGGGCTTCGTCTTCAAGCAGCTGCCCGAGGAGGCGGCCACCAAGGCACGCAAGGCCGCCAAGAACATGGCCACAAGATACACAGCAGGGTTGGTGATTTTGATTTGCTATAATCTCCTCTCCCCTATGCAAATAATAATTCCAATTAATTGGCTGCAGGCTGCCCACCAAGTGGACCTACTGCAACAGATGCTCCTCCACCCGCTCCTGCACAACCTGCCGAGGCTCCGGCACAATCAAACCAATTACTAGTACTACTTAGTTGTAACTAACTCTGTTATTTATTTATTTATTTATTTATTTATAATATGTCAAGTCTGCATATTTCAAACTCGAGAAAAAGAAAAGCTAAAATAATTAACCGACAGCATATATTCCTGCGAACCGATACCTTCGAACCTAAGCAATGAACAAATTAAAGCTCCTCTGCCTAGCACTAGCAGGATGATGCATGTATGCGTGCTTTGACACTATATACTATATCATAGCAGCTTTGTTACAAAGATAAAGCACCTATTCTTTTTTTTGGAACATAAACAACCTGTTCGCTTCAGCTTATTAGCCACCAAACAGTGTTTTTCTCTCACAACAAATCAGCCGTTTCAGCTTTTCAGCCAAGTCTAGCCGAACAGGCATACAGTGATCAACGTACGTACGTATTGGTTTAGATAACAATAATTAATTAATGGAAATACGTACCAATGGGTAATGTATGATACCAAAACACCATTATATTAATTTCCTACGGGGCAAGATTGAGAGGCCAGGTACATCTCCTGTTGACAGGGAGCACATGCATTGCATGTCTCAATTTTCCCAACCCGACATGGCATCTAATTCTGCAAGTATATTTATATATTTGGTGCTTTGCACACATAACAAAGTTTGATTTGGTTTTCGATGATGCATGTATTGTGGGCATGTTTGGATGGACAAAGCTAATTTTTAGTTTATTTATTGGTAAAAGTCCATTCTATTCTTAGCGGGTGTAGGAAAAAAATTGGTAAAATTCTAGTGAAAGGGTATTTTTATCTTTTTTTACCGTTCATGTCTAAAAGGGCTGATGACTTTAGGAAGGTATTGATACGCATATATTCCCCCACTAGCTGTATACTACCTTTGTAGCTATGCGGTAGGTGGTTGATATTCGATAGATCTTTACTGTCGAGTGCAACTTTAGTTGTATCACGTCCTTTATTCACGTGGCTTTATTATATTTGACAAATGGATGGATGGATTTAGTATTTGATGGAAATAAAAAGGCATTCTCAAAGCTACAAGTATGTGATCTTTGAAGCTAAAATATTTTAGCCAATAAAAGAATCTGATTATATTTTCAACTACACACAACCTTTAATTTTGTTCTCGCTCTATATATTGGCTAGTGGTATACATACATACATGTATTATTTTAAAATATATATATAAAGGCGTGTGATCTATATTATTTAATTAAAAAAATGCTACGGCTGCGCTATATATGTGGTGTGCTAGCTCGCTCGTGCTCCGACGATCCAATCTATCATCCTCGGCTCCTTTTCTTGGATCAATCATCATCGTCATATCGTCCATTATCGCAGGAGGTATTTTTTTTCTCTTACAAAATACCAACTCTCCAATTCAAATACATGTTGTTGTTTTCTTTTAATCCAATATATACATTTTGTTTTAGATACTCGTGTGTAGAATTAGATTAGATAGAAATGCCGCTTCCTCGTAAGCCCAAGCCCAAGCCCAGCGGAAAGAAAAAAGGTCAGAGCCCAAACCTCAACACCTCCCCTTCCGCCGCCGACGACTCGCCGGCCGCCTCACCCGCGCCCCCTCCAATGCTCCAATGCAAGGCCTGGCACGGAAGAAAGAAACCACCAAGGCGGCTACTCATAGTCATAGATGGCGGCGCGGCAGCCGGCGCCTGTGGTGAGGCCGCCCTTCTGCATCATCTTGTTCATTTCTCTGGGGGATCGGATCGGATCAGATCAGTCGTTACTATGCTCTCGGCTTTTGACGCTATCATCAAGGTTCATTAATACGCAGAAAGCACTTTGTTTTGTTCCACCACTTGCAAGAGTAACCCATCTATCTCCTCCATCTTGTGCAGTGCAGCCTGTTCCCGTATATTTCTTGCTCCTGCTGAGCCGTACGCATGACGAGCTCTCAGACAACGGAGGCTTCCTCAAATCTTCACAAGGGATTATTGCTTGCTCTGCCCAACTGCCAACATTCAGATGCTTCTAAAGTAAATCCTGGCTCCAGAGTTGGGGAGCTTATACTACCCAATGGGGATATTTATCGTGGTACATTATTGGGCACCACGCCAGATGGCTCAGGTAGTTATATCTGGTCTGATGGTTGTGTTTATGAGGGTGAGTGGAGGGGAGGCCTCAGGCATGGGCATGGAAAGATGCTATGGCCGACAGGGGCCACCTATGAGGGTGACTACTCTGGTGGCTACATCTACGGTGAAGGAACATATATCGGGCTAAACAACTCGACTTACAAGGGAGGCTGGAAGTTGAATCTTAAGCACGGCCTTGGTTTACAGACATATCCCAACGGAGACAGATTTGAAGGTTCATGGACGCAGGGACAAGTACAAGGCCATGGCATGTATACCTGGGCAAATGGGAACACTTATGTCGGCATCATGAAAAATGGAGTCATGTCAGGCAAAGGAATTTTCACATGGAAGCATGGAGATTCATTTGAAGGCAACTGGTTAGATGGTGTGATGCATGGGCATGGAGTCTATACATGGAAGGACTGTGGCTACTATGTAGGAACCTGGACAAGGGGGGTGAAGGATGGAAAAGGCACATTCTATCCGAGATGTCGTGAAATTCTGCTTCCCGATGAGCTAAGCATAGATGCTTTAAGAAAGAGAGGTGTGCTGCCTGGTGTTGAAAGTCAGATTCATGGTTCACGTACCCTTCACTCCTCCTCGTTTGACATGGCAGATGTGATGGCTAGAGGAAATCAGGACTCTGCAGGTGTTTCATCGATTAGAAGCTTGGCTTTTGAGGAAACTCGCTCAAAAAATGTATCTCTGGAAAGACGGTGGAGTCTTGGAGTGGCTATTGAAAAATTCATTGGTCGTGAAACAAATGAAAGTTCTGCAGCCCAAAGCTGTGAAAACAAGACTGATTCCAACCTCCCTATACTGGAGAGGGAATATATGCAAGGTGTTCTTATCAGTGAGGTTTTGGTGGATACAAGCTTCTCGCATTCATTCAAAAGATCATCACATTGCCAGAAGAAAATAGTGAAGGATATCAAGAAGCCTGGGCAGACAATAATTAAAGGACATAGGAGCTATGATCTAATGCTCAGTCTTCAGCTTGGAATCAGGTAATGCATAAAACGAGACACCATGAACTGAGATTAGGATGTCTTTACTTTTTTCCACTCCTTATTGTTGTTCTCCATTGTATTTTGTTGAATGTTCGAATATGATTAACCCATAGGCAGGGTTTTGGCATGTCATAGCATAAGATACAGATACCTACTGTGCATGTACTGGCGGTGTCTATCTTTATTTACCAAAACAGTAATGAATTTTTGTCTTTGCAGCCTGAACAAAATGTTATGGATGCCTCTACCTTGCACAAGTTATTATCTGTCATTGAAAAGTAATTGTAAAGCATAATTGACAGGTTAGGTAATTACTTACTGCTGGGGAACTAAGTCTTTCCATCCGATGGTCCTTCAACCCGTACTTTTTACTTAAGATTAGCAGTGACGGAGTTGGAGGCTTACATATGGAATACCAACTTGATAGCTGATCGGTAGTTACGACTTCAGATATTTTGGTTATGCGCTTTAATAAAGCAAGTGATACATAATAAAAATAGGGTCAATTATCTTGTTCATGTTGCGTGACTGAATATAGTGAAAGAGAAGTAGATTCTTCATTGTTCTGGAAGTGTAAAGATCTTCATAATAGGATTTTTTAGACAGAATTCACAACAGGGAGCAGGAATGATGGTTAAGCATATAGTTGATTATAGTAAGTGCAAATTAAACATTAATGCAAGCTTCAAGTCTTAGAAAAATCACTATTATTGATATTTTGGAGTTCCTTTTTCTCAACGGTATAGAAAGTGTGACAGTTGCTCTAATTATTATTATTATTATTTGTTATGGCAAGTGGGTCGGCCGCAGGCTTAGGCCCACGAGCACTGTAGCTCGTGAACAGTGCCACGAATAGGAGTAGTTGGTTTGTTAGGAAGGAGATAAGTTAGATGGATTTGGTTAGAGATACGGTTGTTTAGATTAGATTGAGTCTGTTAGATGGCTGGCTATATAAGCACAGCCGCACCATCCATTGTAATCAAGGAAGGAGAGGATTAATCTCAGAGCCTCCAGCGTGAGGGCGAGATCCCATCTACTACCTTCTCTATCTCAGTAAAGTAACCATATCATTATTAGTATTATTTATTTATTTTTAACAGGACATTGTCTTGTAGAAAATATCCAACCGAATGGTGACCGCTGAAGGCTTTAATGTGATTGTACTCAGGTATACAGTTGGAAAGATTACGCCAATTCTGAGGCGTGAAGTGCGGGCTTCTGATTACGGTCCCAGAGCAAGTTTCTGGATGAGCTTCCCTAAAAATGGATCACGGCTTACTCCTTCACATCATGCTGATGATTTTAAATGGAAAGACTACTGCCCAATGGTTTTCAGGTTTGTTGCATGGTGTCTTAATTTTCATTCACTAAGACTATATTTATGATCACCATAAGTTATATTGTAATCTGTAGAGCCTTCATGTTCTTTTCGCTGAAGTTGCTTAGATTCACAACCTGGATAAAGGAAACTAGACATAGGGTCAAGTGTGTCTTGCAAATGCAATAGCTTGAAGAGTTTGATGCTCTTTTTAAGTCTTATCCTGTAATTTTGTTCTTGCCGAAAACAATATTAAATTCTGAACCTTCCATTACTAGTTAGGATCACAAAAATGAGAATTTTCCTTAATCAGCACCTAATAAGTAACTCTACCTGTGCTCTTATCTGATCAGGCCTACTTGTTTGTGTGTAGAAACTTGAGGGAGATGTTCAAGATCGATGCAGCAGATTACATGGTTTCCATTTGTGGAAGTGATGCACTTAGGGAGTTATCGTCTCCTGGAAAGAGTGGAAGTGTCTTCTTCCTATCACAGGATGATCGATTTATGATCAAGACTCTACGGAAGTCTGAAGTGCAGGTTTCATATATTTTAATGATTTAGAAATTTGCTGGGAAACAATGCCTCACACCAAATTTTCTTATCCAAAAATATACTACCATATCCTATTAAGAACCTTTTGAAAGTATATTCTGTTACATTATGATATGTGGGTTGGTATAATGTTTAGATCATATGTTTTTTGGTAAATAGAAATGGGAGCAGGCATGGAGACAATGGTTCCATCTTTTACCAAATTCTAGCAATCAGTAAAGAGTTGGATATATTCAATGATCCAGAGCTTTTAGCTTATCTGGCTTTGGTGCTTGACTTGTCATATAGAGTTATACTTTAAAACCTTTGGACGGTTCACTTGTTGACACTTGGATCAACTAAAAACAAAAAAACTCTTGCAGGTTCTTCTGCGAATGCTTCCAGAGTATTATTACCATGTGCGGACCTATGAGAACACACTCATAACTAAGTTTTTTGGTCTCCACAGGGTTAAACCATCCAGCGGTCAAAAGGTTATCACATTATTAACAGCTTGACTTTATTGTTCATGCTTCCTTCCTACTTCACGTGAAACATAAGAGAAGAAGTTTTACAATTTGTGCACACAAATGTCTGTTAATTTTTTTTAAAAAAACTTTGACCATTGGTGTACCCAAAGTCTTTGGGATTTTAATGAAAAGTGTTTTCATAATATAATAGTTTTCCTTTCTTTTGGTTTTGCTAATATTCCTGATGGAAAGTGATGCTCAAGGTCATATCTGTGACCATTCCTTGTCTACAGTGTCATAGATTTAATTTTTAGACAGTTGGAGTGTTCTACATATCTGATTTTAATTGTAGCCATTTATCCTAAAGTAGTGCATGCTGTTGTTGTTTGTGTTTGCAGTTCCATTTTGTAGTGATGGGAAACATGTTTTGCACGGAACTTAGAATTCACCGGAGGTTTGACTTGAAAGGTTCATCCTTAGGCCGTTCAACGGACAAAATTACAATTGATGAGAACACAACCCTGAAAGACTTGGATCTAAGCTATTCATTTTATGTTGAGCCTTCTTGGCGGGACACACTGCTTAAGTAAGCAACTTGTAGCCTAGTAAATTATGCCATAAAGGGCTATCTTATGATTTCTTTCATTGAATTATGATTCTGTACCTGTTATATGAATATTATTCTACCAGTTGGTGCATCATATCCTTTTTAGCTAGAAATTTCACTTTCACTGTTTAGTATTTTTGCAAAATTATATTCCAGACATGTTAGCTGAACAATGTCAGTCCTGTCATTTTTTATCAGTTACTATTACGAAATGCCTATGTAATAAATATTTTGACACTAGTTGACCCAAAATGCCATGTGATGTAAAGTAAGTTCCTTCACTATTGCGTATTATATTGTGAAGCTTCACGATTATAAATTATTCTGAGAAAGAATCCTACTAGTTGGAAGGAAAAGAAACCAAATCTCTGATTGCTTCGGAGCAGTCATATTTGATCTATGTATTAATACCTTTTTTTTTAAGAAAAACGCTACTATTTCTTTGCATTTTACCAAGAGTATGCTATTTCTATTCATTGGAGTGCATGCATCTTAAGTGTAATCATCTTTTTATCTGTAGGCAAATTGAGACTGATAGCAAATTTCTAAGGAATCATGCAATAATGGATTATAGCTTGCTTCTTGGCGTCCATTATCGAGCTCCTCAAAAGCTGCGGACACAGGCATCTTTTAATCATACAATCGTACCAGATAGGCTCGCTGTTCTTTCAGAAGAAGGTAACTTTGTGCTATACACTTACAGTCTTGCACTATCTGTCTCCATAACTATTGTTGTACCGCCCGATCACCTCTTCATTTCTTCCCTCTCTGAGCCTGGTCTCACGTTGACAACAAGCTCACTATGCCTTTAGTCTTCCACAACAACATGATTATGTAAAGCACAAACTGTAACTAATATAGAGTTTTCCTGGAAATTAGTGTTGATTGTTGATTCCATGCAACACAATAAAACATTTGGACATGTACAATAGCTTCTCCATCTTATAGTTATAGGAATGTGGTCATACAGGAAGGGCCCTTTATCGCCTAGGCTCCTCCCAGAACTTGTAAGTTAGTGTGCTTGACATTGAGAAACCTTTTGCCGCCATTTTGTTCATTTGCTCTGAAGTTTCAAATTCTTCTAATATCAGTCCAGTCAACATTACAACCCATGTTATCGATGTAAACAGTCCAATCTGCGTAACCTTGCTTTGAGATGTAACTAGTATTATGATCACTAGTCATGTTTCATTTACTTATTATTGACATTGTGAGGCAATGTAGGCGCTCTGGAGGAGGACATTATGAACTGTTCTGAAGGACTGGTTTTGGTCCAGCGAGCTAGTGATCAAAATGATGTTGTTATTGGTCCTCATATAAGGGGAGCCCGTCTTCGATCAAGTGCAAGTTTTGAAGAAGTAGATCTCTTGCTTCCAGGCACCACAAGGTGAGTTATCCTATCATTATGCGCCTGTTCACATTGTTGTATGTTATATACTATTGGGGTGCAAGTCTGACAAAAACTATTCACTTTATCAGGCTCCAGATCCAGCTAGGGGTTAACATGCCTGCAAGGGCAGAACAGACCACTAAAGAAGATGACAGGGAGTCGTTTGGTCAGGTGTATGATGTGGTGCTCTACCTGGGAATAATTGATATCTTGCAGGAGTACAACTTAAGGAAGAAGATTGAGCATACTTATAAGTCCATCAAATATAACTCATTATCAATATCAGTAGTAGAACCTAATTTCTACTCGGAGCGCTTCCTGAAATTCATTCGTACGATCTTTCCTGAAAGGTCATAAGAACCAGTAATTCCTCATCTTGTGCAACAAGCGTTATTCAGCTCTTATTTTTTTTCCTGCCACATCCCTTGTTGCTTCCTTCAAGCATTCACCCTGGGTTTTGTTCCCCGTGTACACATTAGGCTGTCTGATCAAGGCAAGTTTTGAAGCAGCCAGATTTCTCTTGCTGCACTCGCGGACCTCAGCGATTCCTTGCATTATTAGTGCAAAAACTGTGCCTTAAATTCCGCTTTCCAAGGCCATCCTAATACTATGTGTGAGTGTAATATGGTGGAAATGTTTTGCACAAAACTGTATAGAGCATAGGAATGACGTGAAGGGTTTAAGGAACCCCCATAAAGTAACAATATTCTCTCTGGAAAATTTAGCTCGAAGATTTCGAAATGTTATTTTAAGCTTGTTGTCGCCAAAAACACAAATAATGTCACAGTTGATTCCTGTAAAAATGATAAACTATGACAGGCTCCTTATGATGTTGATCTCCTTTTTGTTTCTTTATCGGAGCCAATTTTTGCATGACGATGGTAGATGATAAGCATATTCCGTTGAAACTTTGATGCACTTTTTGGTGGAAGGAGTAGCACCAATTTCAACTGGGGTGCATTTCGGCGGTACATGCATCTATGAATATATTGGGTTAGGTTGCTGGATTAATACGTGCCTAGGGAACAGAAAGATTGCAAATGAATACCTAGCTGGTGGTGTACATTATATTCATGGATCATCAAAACATCTTTCAAAGTCTATAGCACACATGCTGCAATTTTTTTTTTTACAAAAATGGCATACTTTCTTTCTAATGGATTGCAATAAGCTCCTTCAACTTACATACCAGCATATGGAGAATCTCGAAAGCACAAAATACAAGAGTGTATTTGGTTGCATGCACCACATGATGCATGCATGGATGATCTTGGACAACCAATTTGCTGGTACCATATGGTTCACTCTAACTAGTAGAATAATGTATTAAGTGGGATGGTCTCATCCTAGATAAGTTGGTCCAATTCACCTAACCAAACAAAAGGATCATTATTATTTTGAATTATTTCATACATGCACCTAACCAAACAAAAGGATTATTATTATTTTAAATTATTTCATACATGAATCAAATGATACAAACAACCCAACACACTACAAGCCACCGACTGGTTTGGTATCCGTCAGAATTATGGTGCTGATTCTGCTGCTCCAGATTCCGATTTCCCAGCTATTCGATTCATCTGATCTACCTAGTTAATCAGAGGAAAGGTTTGGCTCCTCCAGGCGCGACGCCACGGTCGAGCAGGGCCAAGCACGGGGATGGCACCAATTTCATATAAAAAAAAGGTTACATACTAATGATCAATAACTTATCATAATGAAGCAAAATACGCTTTACATTCTTTGGACAGAGACATTACAACAACTGCGCTACATTGCATCCACACAGACGATCTACGGCGACAGAGGCAGACCAACAAAAAGGGAATCACATGTTCATGCTGTACGTTGAATTTGAGACCTCCCCAAATCCACCCCCCTCCTAACAGCCTGGTATCACACTACTATCTCCTATAATAACAAATCAAAAAAGACATCAGCAGATACAACCGAGTCACCTCCAGTGACACTTCTGACCCGCAGTCGCCATCCTGTTCCAGCCCAAACGAACACTAACTCAACACAAGCACAGCGGCCCACGAACACGCATACCAAATGCCACCCAATAAGTTGCCTGCAATTCACTCGGCTTTGCCTTTGCCTTTGCTTTTGCCCTTTGGTAGGTATCTTACACAATCTTCCGGCTTCTCCTTGACAATAGATCAAAATGCCAATACCACCCTTTTAGCAGAACTAGCATTCCCGTTCTGGGAGTGGGACCAGCTTGTGTAGGGTTGATGTCCCCTGAAACACAGTTGTTCGCCCACCCTTGAGGTATTCGTGCAGCTGCAGCACAATAAAATTTACATAATTACAACCTCAAGCTAATTCTTCGGTCTCACACATGCTTGCAAGTTGGGCATAGGAACATATACAAACCTCATCCTGGCTTATCTTTGTGAACCCAAACCGCTCTGTCCAGATAGACTCTGCTTCCTCTGCAGCTGGTAGCACAAAATGTTTCACCTCCAAAGATGCCAACAGTCGTTCTATGCAGGCGAAAAGCGCTTGGAAATACCCCTGTTCAGTTCACAGAAGAAAAAAAAAAGGATCAATACTAGTATACGTCAGACAACTTTGTAACAAGGTTAACCTCAACTCTGCAATTACATTCAAATTAATAATCCAACTACTAAAACTTATTCCGAAGAACTAAAAGTCTAAAACATCCTGCACCATCAAAACCATCTTTCCAAGACTATAGTACACCTACTGTATTAACACAATAGACCATGTTTGCTGTCCCTTATCCACAAGGGGCATTGGAGCAACCATGCAGTGCATACATGATCTGCGGAGCAGGTTTATGCTCAAAATATTCATTGTTTATGTTCCAATGAGAACTTGAATTATAATGCACCCGATACTTGACGAACTTACCAAGCCTTGGCTATCCCTACTTGTAGCGACCAATGGCAGCTCAGCAATTTCACTACCCATGATGCGGAAAAGACCGGCAGAAACTACAGTGTTGCTGCATCAACAAAATTAATTAGAGCAGCTTAATTAGGAACAATTTATTGACGATGTCATTTCATTTTCAGCCAGAAACAATCTAAGACAAAAATTACCGCACAGTTAACACAGCACAATACATTCCTGTGTAATCTTGATCCCTTGCACTCCTCCTGGAAACAAGCATATATTATTTCTATGATGGTGAGTTGTGTGTGATACAAGTAAAGAGGATGACACTAATCAATACCCATAAACCATGGCTGGAATGAGGTCTCGGCCAGTTGCTATCTGAATAATGGGATCGAATGTTTCCTGCAGAAATGAAAAATAGTATACTGAATCAATAGAGGATGCATCCCAGGTATTGTAAATAAACAAAAAATTGTTTATGCCTGCTAAGCAGAATCTGCAATCATTTCCCCTTCTATAAGTTGGGCCTGAACTTGAATAATGTCAGTTAGTAAAATGAAGATGCTTTTATTCTTTCAATTTTTCTCTTGTTGATTTATAGCTTAAACTGGCAGGTTTGCAAGGTTGTACATGAAATAGGGAATGTGCAAAACAAGATATCCACTATATTTCACCTCAATTATAAAAAATACACTCCGTACAACCCTGCATAAGGATAAGTTTTCTTTTCTTAACATACTATACATCCTGGTCATAGGTTATTGCAAATCCTACAAATTAATATCCAGTATGAAGTGACAGAAACTCACATGAAAAATGGCAACTGCTTTGGAGAGCACTAATTTGCTGTCTTCTGAACTCTTATCCTTTAAAACTCTCCATCTAACATCAAGGTCAGCATCCTCATCTAAACCTTTCTCTTCTCGCTTCTTCTTGATAACATCTAAATCCATGGTAGGGACAGGTTCTCCTCCACGGTTAAGTAAGTCTTGCAGTTTCTGGTTAATCCTCACACAGTCGGTGGAACAATACCATGCTCCCTCAGGCAATGCCTGCATTGTTTAATTATTAATTAATATGGTGCTAAATTTCTGCAACAAACTCTTACAGATATCTCAGGTTAGAAAAATCACCGTTAGATCAGCCATGTTATGTTCCTTGAGGCAACCAACATGATATTCTCTACCGCACTGATAAAAAAAGACATGAATGACTTACTGTTACAAATTACCACTGCTGCCTTATAAAAAGCACGAGACAGAAATAACAGGATAACACTCTGTACATAAATCATGAATGGACACTAGTATCATCATTCATAGTGGTAAACCATGCTCTATAACCCTATATGATTGGCAAACGTACTTGGTCACAAAGCAGCACGGTCCGGGTACTGAATTTCTTTTTGCTGAAATCATGGAGCCTGCCAAAATAATTCAAACAGACAATCTCCATGGATTATATATATGAAAGAAAAGACTCCTGGGAGTACTAGAGAGTCGAATGAAAGCATATATAAAAATAACAAAACTGCATACAGATCCTGGACCAGATGTTATGCCACTTCTGGTTTTGAAGAAATGCTATGGCACTTGGCAAGTTGCCATTAAGCGGAAACAATCTGTAACTTTCTTTCTTATAAAAGTAACCAGTAAATACTTCGCAGAAAACTCATAACAAGCACAACTAGAAATTATGAACTAATGCTAACAAATGATTAACTAGTGTAGATAAAGCTTAAAGAAAAAATAACGAAATGAACATCTATGCAAAAGTAATCAGCAAGTTGGCAAGGGGTAAAGAGATTCAGCAATCAGCAGTAAGATATTGATCTCCCTTAGCTCAACCAGTCTATACAACAAATACCACTACTTGATAAGAGGTTTGCCAAATTTCCTTTGTTGGCTCAGGAAATGTTTTATGGAAGACTGGAAACACATATAGTCTCGGGAAATGAACACTTACTTGCACAGTGCACAACCGCCAAATCCAGTCGCAAGTGATGTAGCAACACGTATCGACCGTGTGAATATTTCTGCCAAGGGGTCAGCTCCTTCAATCCTCCCAGCAGCTATTGCATTGTTGTTATATGCCAAACAACTTTCCCTCTGTTGTCTATTCTCACAATATCGGCAACACCAAGTTCCCTTCGGGTTAGCAAACAAGCTAACACATTCTGCAAGAGATAAAAGGGAGGAAATACGGCATTACAGTAATGAGAACCAAAAAATGTAGCTCTGTTCAAAGGGGTTCCCAAAACAAATATTTAAACATAATTCTTGATGAAACACCAGATGTTAGAAATAAGAACTGCAAGATGACAGTAAGAAACAGTTGAACATAAGTGTAAAATGCAGCACTGTAATTCAAAGAAAAAGGTTATACAACAGGAATCCCCATGTAGACTACAGATTGAGCATCGTGTTACAACTTACAACATAATTTAGGTGCATTTTAGAAGGTATGACACCTGGATTTTAAGCATCATTAAAATTGCTGTAGACATTAAATTTAGCCTTCCACTAGAAAACATATATTTAAATAGCCGTGTATCCTAATGGAAGAGTTAAATGTTGCTTATTTAAGCAGTAAGGAAACATGCAGCATTGTCATATTGGCTATGCATAATGTCATTACCTCTGTGAAAAGCTCTTGGACAGGTATCACAAAGGAGAAGCTGGCCACCATCTGAACAAATGCTGCACAAATCATCACTTTGTCTGTTTGTCTTTTGACCTTTTAAGAGTGAAATTGACAGCTCATGCAGCGAAACACCATTTGACATATATATGTTGTGGTACCTAAAATAGTTTTTGTGGAAGGGATTAGAGTTTGAATTGTACCCTTTACAAAAATAAACCGCAAGAAAATACTCACGGTTTGCGTCGAGCAGCTCGACCAGCATGAGCTTCAAATTGTGAAGGACTAACCTGTTCATTGAATTAAACGAATTCAAGAATTAGAGTAGGGAATACTCAGTTGCGTGCCATTAAATTTTCAACACACATCTAATGAAAGGGGCTGCAAGTTACCACTGTGTCGCAGCAATGACAGTAGATCCCAAGTTCCTTTATATATCCTTCCAGTAACCTCTAGAAAGTTGTCACTACAAGTGTTAATAATGAAATAACATTTGTACTGGCTGAAAACAGTAAGTTGAGAGACGAAAAAAGAAAATAACCTTTCCGCCAACAAAGTAGCCGACATTAGTGCCCTCTGGTAAAACACCACTCATGAAAACCACCTTATGCAACCCCTTATCCCTTTTTTTGGTCATGAAATAGCCAAAATGGGGATCAATGGGATGATTAATTCAAGGAAAAGGATGCTTATCACAACTGACAATACCTACTTTCTTGTAAGCCTTCCTACACTCGCAGACTTTGCTCCTGGGGATGCACTTTTATATCCCTTGGCAGATGAAGTCGGACCTCGTGCAACTTTTGAAGACCTAAATAAAAGTAGGGCAACAGCCAATTGTTTGGGACCCCAAGCAAATACTTTTGATGTGATAAAAAAAATGGAATGGCCACATTTATTACAAAGATTACCTGGTACTATTCTTAGCTCCCTTGGACTCCAGACATGAATCACAAAACAAAGCAAATTTCCCACTGCGTAGTGTGCTGAACGAACCTGAAAGATTAGATATTTGATCAATATTTGAGAAATTAACGAAACCAAGCTAGGTAGGGATGAGAGGAGAAACTGCCCACTTTTGCAGGTTTGGCATCTGAATGTTCTCTTGTGAGGTGCTGGGCCTATCGCCTTCTGTATTGCAGACTCCACCATGTCTAAGGTAGCATTTGTGCATGCCCTCAACACATCATGAAGGTTATTTCCATTTTCCAGGAAAATGTAGTCGGATGGGTGCTTTTTGGTACTCCCAGCATGCACCTCAAAATAGTAAGGTGAAACAACCTGCAACTCAAGGCACATTGGTTGGACTCTCAAAGTTGGGATAGCAAGGTGGTGATTTCGGAGAAGAGGAGAAAACTCACTTTTCGACCTTTGCATGAAGAGCAAGCGCACAATATGCCGGCACGTTTGATAACTCCCCGGAGTACTGCCCGCTGAAATAAGAGCAGAAACAGATCCCTGGTCAATCAAATTACAGCAGCCATGAAATGAAAGTAAGCACAAACGGGGACATCCAGAACAGCAGGTAAAGATGAGAAACCCCACATTTTGTACATTCATCATAATGTGACATGCATCCAGAAAGACGCGCAAGCGGAAGAGATGAATGATTTAGCTAGAGAGAGGAGAGCATACATAACCAACATACCTTGCCTTTCCTCATGATATACTTGACGGGCTGGCCTTCGAGCAGGCCGGTGGCGAGAAGCTCCCTGAGGTTGGTGGGGATCTTGTTTGTAGTATTCCGCTTGCTGCTGCTGATGCTGGTGGTGGCGTTGGGTGATGGTGAGGAGGAGGCATTGCTGGCGGTGGTGGTGCCCGAGAGGTCGTCGTCGTTGCTGTCCTTATCCTTGAGCAGGAGTGATCTGGTGAAGCGCCTGAGCGCTGGACCGGGCTTGCTGTCGTCCTCTTCCTCGGGCGGTTCGGGTTTGGGCTTGAGTGGAGTGGCATTGTGAGGAGGTGGAGGAGCTGCGGTAGGAGGCTTGTGGTTGAGCATGGAGCGCGTGATCCGCCTAGGCGGCGACTCCGGCGGGATGACGATGTTGGTGTCGGCCTGCGGGGGTGGAGTGGAAAGCGGCGGCGGCGGCGGCGGCGGCGGCGGCTGAGAGCTGGTGTCAGCAGCCATCAAGGCGAGCACGGGGCCGGGCTGCTCGACTGTTTCTCCTTCGGGAGGGGGAGGGGGAGGGGGAGGTGGAGGATCTGCAAGGCTAGGGCCAGGGCGCGGGCGCTTGGGCTTGGGTCCGTCGGAAGGCGGCGATGAGGTGGTGAGCAGTGTGCGGGATGAGCGGCGGGTGCGGCCGAGGGGCTCGGAGAGTGCTGCCTGGGAGGCGATGGCGAAGGCGAATTCGCGCTTGAGGCCGGCGCGGACGCCGGAGCGCAGCACGAAGGAGGAGGAGTCGGCGGCGGCGGCGCCGTCGGGGTCGTCCTCCATGGTGGATCCCTCTGCCGTCGCCATCTTCAACGAGTGAAATGGATGGATTGGATCGAGATGTCTTCCTCCGATCGATGGAACCGATCTGCAGCTGCAACCGAAGAGGAACCCAAGGGGGATTGGGATTTGGTGGAATTGGAACTCAACTTGGTGGAGAAGGAAGAGAGGCTGCTGCTGCTGCTGCTTACTACTGGCTGCTACAGGAAGTAACAGCCTTCATTGCTGAGCTTGCTCGTGCTCACCATTGCCCATGGAGTTTTATGTGTCGGTCCTTCTTCAAGACATGATTTATGTTCGCATCCCTAGACAAGCCTGCATCTTGGAGCAGAATGCAAGTTCTCTCTAAAATAATAAGGCCAAAATGCAAAAAAGCATACCGAGGCCTGTGGAGTGGGCCGCAGCAACCCGACCCGACCCAAGCGAGTCAGCAGAGTCAACAACCCACCACCACCATCCCGACCGGCGGAGAAGAAGGCCGGAGCCGAGCGATTCCTAGAAGCTCACCTACCAGCTCACCTGAGGTTGGGTTGGGTTGGGTTGGGGAGGGCTCGCTTAGGTCTCAGCCCAGGGATAGATGGCCGCCGCGCCGGTCCTGGCGCTGCTGCTCCTGTCGGCGCTGGCGGAGGCCGCGGCCGGCGGTGATATCGTCCACCACGACGACGAGGCACCCAAGATCCCCGGATGCAACAACGATTTCATCCTGGTAAGAGCCCCCTCCTCCTCCTCTACCTCTACCCAATCGAATCGAATCGAATCCAGTCCCCAAATGGAGGGGGAGGGCATGTACAGTGTACACCACCAGACCATACTGAAATAGTTATGTGGTAGCTACTCCTATCTATTTTTAGCATCACAAGAGAGCTATGACTGCCCATTTCATCTACCTAGCTGATCTTGTGTCAGGTAAAAGTGCAAAGCTGGGTCAACGGCAAAGAGGGTGACGAGTTTGTTGGTGTTGGTGCTCGCTTTGGTCCCAAAATCGTCTCCAAGGAGAAGCACGCAAACCGACCTAAGCTCACGCTCGCAGACCCTATTGACTGCTGCTCTCCTCCAAAACACAAGGTCTATCTTCTGCAACTTCCTACACTCAATATTTGCCTGTCTTCTGTACCCCCAGCGCTCAAATGCTTCCTTCTCATCCTAGGTTTCTGGAGATGTTCTTCTAGTTCAAAGGGGCAAGTGCAAATTCACAAAGAAAGCAAAGTTTGCTGAAGCTGCCGGTGCTTCTGCCATAGTAATCATAAACCATGTCCACGGTGCGTTGTTTCCCTATTCATTACTTGTGCCACTGCTTGTAGTAATCATAAACCATCCGAGGAACGTTTTATTTCACATGTTCTGTCTTGCGTTTACCCTGCAGAACTGTACAAGATGGTCTGTGAAAAGAACGAGACGGATCTTGACATACATATACCTGCAGTTCTCCTGCCAAAAGACGCAGGTTCTGCTTTACACACACTTCTTACAAGCGGTAACGCAGGTAAACTGCTAGCTCGCAGTGGTCACCAGCATTTCAATTTTCATATGGAACCTTAGGGTGTTGGCTACTTGCATTTTGGTTATTTCTTCAATCTGGAATAGCTTACTGAGTAATGATGTGATGTATCCTTGTCCTTCCTTAGTTTCTGTGCAGCTGTACTCTCCAGACCGTCCCGTAGTCGACACTGCAGAGGTATTTCTATGGCTTATGGCTGTGGGTACAGTCCTTGG
This sequence comes from Setaria italica, assembly GCF_000263155.2. Classification (NCBI taxonomy): domain Eukaryota; kingdom Viridiplantae; phylum Streptophyta; class Magnoliopsida; order Poales; family Poaceae; genus Setaria; species Setaria italica. The sequence continues at coordinate 40,201,155 of NC_028453.1, read as the reverse complement.
TGCTTCATACTGGTCCGCATGGAGTGCTAGAGAAGCGGTTATTGAACAAGAGAAGCTCCTGAAGGTTCTGATCTCTATGACATGACACTTGCTCCATTATAGCATCGACTTAAACTGATGTACTGACGAATGCACTTATTGTTAAGGATGGCCATGAAGGCCTATTGAATGTTGAGGCTGGGGGTTCTACTGGCATGGTAGACATCAATGTGGCATCAGCGATAATGTTTGTGGTGGTTGCGTCATGCTTCTTAATAATGCTTTACAAACTGATGTCTTACTGGTTTGTGGAGCTACTAGTGGTAATATTCTGCATCGGCGGTGTAGAGGTGCAATTCTATCTCACTATCAGTTTACTTTCAGATTACATAATTACGAAATACAAATTGTAATCATATTAGCTGCTCTTACTTTCTATTTCATGGTACAAGTACCTTGAAACAACCTAACAGGATGGTGTGCTATTAGTTCACTGATCCTACAGTGTTTTTCAGATGATTGCTACACAAAACTGTTGCTGTAGTTAGTCCTTTGCTGTTTTTCCTTTCTTGAACTAAAGCATTTGTTTATGCAGGGTCTGCAAACATGCTTGGTGGCTCTGTTATCAAGGTACAGTGGATTTGCTTGGGGGTTTGTTTGAATCAAGCGTTCTGTTCAAGAACCTCTGCAACAAACCTGAGTTTTTTTCCCTGAAATTACTAATATTGACTAAATCGTGGAACCTTTCAGATGGTTTAAACCTGCTGCAGAATCTTTTGTGAAAGTACCATTCATTGGAGCTGTTTCACATCTTACTCTGGCAGTTTCCCCATTTTGCATTGCGTTTGCTGTTCTATGGGCTGTTTTCCGCCAAGCTTCCTTTGCTTGGATTGGGCAAGATATTCTTGTGAGTGTCACTGTCTGTAGTATTCGATGCCCCCTATTGTAGTTGTGACATCAAATGATTCCAAACTCTGTACTTATCAGGGTATCGCACTGATAGTTACGGTCATCCAAATTGTCAGAGTACCCAACCTCAAGGTAATCACATTGCTCTTGATTTTGACTTCCGCTTGGTGTTGACTTTAGCCAAGGGTTTTCTTCATAACTGTGGTGGTACCTGTTTTATTTACCTTGTGGCTGTGATCAGGTGGGTTCGGTTCTTCTCAGCTGTGCCTTCCTGTATGACATCTTCTGGGTGTTTGTCTCCAAGAGGTGGTTTCATGAGAGTGTGATGATTGTGGTAAGTATTGTGAAAGGGCATTCTAATATTTGGTGGTGATAGTTTCTTGATTTTGTGGTTGTACATACCGGTTTCTTCTCATAGGTTGCACGCGGTGATAAGACTGACGAGGATGGTGTGCCCATGTTGCTAAAAATTCCACGAATGTTTGATCCATGGGGTGGATACAGCATCATTGGCTTTGGTGATATCCTTCTTCCTGGGCTGCTAGTTGCTTTCGCACTAAGGTAAGTCTGGTGTGCAAAACGTCTGTAATTTCTTCTATGTGAATTAGAGCGATGAGTTTCCTTTGAAAATTGTTTGTTGTTCAGATACGATTTTGTTGCGAAGAAGAGCCTTCAGTCTGGTTATTTTTTGTGGTCAATGGTGGCCTATGGTTCTGGTAAGTTTGAGTCCATGCAGCGGGCAGAAGATTGAACCATGATTTCTTCAGTGGAGACTAACTGGCTATTTCTCCGTTGGCCACGTGATCAGGACTTCTAATCACATATGTTGCGCTGAACCTGATGGATGGGCATGGGCAACCTGCGCTTCTGTACATCGTGCCCTTCACACTCGGTAATGAAGATAGCTTGGGACTCTGCAGTGGATGCATATATAATATGTGGAGATTGTGAATGTCCGAATAGGGACGATTGCATTGCATGATGCGATTGTATGTGTTTTGTTGGTGCAGGAACGCTGATCGCGCTTGGGTGGAAGAGAGGGGAACTGCGGAACCTGTGGGTGAAGGGAGAGCCAGACAGAGTGTGCACGCATATGCATCTGCCGCTGCTGCCGGCAAGCCCAAACTAATTATGCATATTCCGAGTAAGTTGGTTCCTGCTAATTATGGTAACTACTGTAGTAACTAAATATATGCATGGTCGAGAAAGTTGTATTAATTTGATGGAGACACTTTACTGATGTATGTATATGTATGTATCGTTGCTTATGCCCAAATTGTAGGTCGTTTTAGCTTTTCTAAATATATAGCTTTTGCTATACACCATGTCTAGATACATAGAAAAACTATGTATAAAATGATTTACAATTTGACATGCAGGGAGTAGCAGTTTGGCTCATCATGCATGTCTGTTTGTTTTACATATATAAGTAATATGATGCTCCATGCATCATCTAGCAGGCAGTATTGAGAGAGACTGATTGGTTGATGCCTGGATGGCTTGGCTGTTGCAAGTACTTACTGCCTGCTTGTAACAAGACAAACAAAAAAAAAAAAGGTAGCATCAATTGAAGTGGTGCGTGCGCTTTGTTGCCAATGCCGGGGATGTCACCTCTTGCTCCGTTGACGGCGCCGGCAGCAGGTTGAGGTCCAGCTCCAGGCTGACGTTGTTGCCTCCTGCGCTCGTCTCCTCGGCGGTGACCACGCTCTCAGGCGCGGCCCCCGCCGTGAGCGGCCGGTGGCGCCTCATGTGCCCGCCAAGCGCCTGCCCGGACGCGAACGTGGCACCGCACGCCGAGCACTCGTGCGCCGCCGCCGGCCTCCCAGCCACCGCCGCTGTGCGCAGGCTAAGCGTCGTGGTGACAGCAGCGGCGGCGGCGGCCTCCGCCTCCGGCCGCCGCGGTTTCTTGATCTTGTCATTGTTGTGGCTGGTGCGGTGGCCGCCGAGGGCCTGGAAGGAGGGGAAGCACTTGTTACACGTCTTGCACTCGTATGACGACGGCGGCCGCTGGGTCGTCGTCGGCCTGGGGGGTGCCGGCACCGGCACTGGCATTGCTGGCTCCATTACGGTGGCGGCTGGACCCTGGGCGAGGAGGATGAGGCATTTGGCCATGTCCGCCGCCTCGTCTTCCTCTTGCTGCGTGGTGGTGCTGCCGTTGTGGGATGAGGATGACGAAGCGGGCGACGGCAACGAGGAGCACTGGCGACGTCGCTTGGCGCGCTGCTTGTGTGCTCCGGCGATGTAGGCCGGCGGCGTGGCCATGAGCGGGTCTCTAGCTCTCCGCCTCCTCCTCGCGCATCTCTGTGGCAAAGGTAGGAGAGAGGGCAGGGAGAGGCAAAATGGACATGGATGCTCCGATATAGCACGCATACTCCATATAGCACTGTGATGAATAGGATAGGACGATGCTGGACGTACGTCAATTTCTTCCTCTCCTTAGATAGCAAAAAAACAAGCCAATTATCAACAACCACAGAGAATGCATGCGCCGTGGCTCAGGACTTCAATTTTACTGCAAGAAAATAATCTAAGACAAACATACATCATGAGTTGTTTGGTGAATGTTTTTTCAACAAATCGCACCCATGTAGTACTTGGCTTGTTATTAACATGGCATCGAAATCAAAGGAGGTTTTCGAAAATTATTTGGAGTGTGAGACACCAGCGTTGAACAGACCTGAATGTTGGCAAACAACCGCTCTTACGCGTTCTCGCATATTTTGATAATAATGAAATCACCACAAACGTCTCATATCAATGTTGCAACTTAGTACTGGAAAGAATATCGCAGTGAAATATATATGAACAGCCATACGTTAACTATATATAGATATTCGAATCTAGGTGGATAGATTCCACCACATGACCATAGGGATAACACTACACCCGCGTTTATGATCACCTTGGCTTCGACGTTAGGCCATTCTCAGCGGGGGTTTCATTCTCATTAAATAGAGTGCACGTCAGCGTTTTCTATGATGTGGTAATGAATTAGCGAAGAGATAGGTGTCTTGTGCCTTGCATGTAACTTTGGAAACAACAACTAGTGAAACTTTGCATTGTGTGGAGCTATTTCAACCATGAATTAGTTATCATCTTGCTTATATGGAATTTTTGGAAACACAAATATGAAATGCTCGTTAAGAATGGCCTTATGGAACCAGATCCCTCCGACAGATGCTGCGTATGTATATACAGTTTGACATGTATGTTGGTGTGTCGTTGACCGGCTAATACGTCTTAGTTAATTAATCTTATACATTCAAGAATATAATAACAATGCAAGGTCAAGCTGCAGGGATATGGATTTGAATTGATTACCAAATGCAAGTACTTTTGTTTGGGTCAAAGGTTTGAGAATTAGATCGATTTAATAATTTGCGTGCATGTGGTATTAATTTAACACAACTCCATTAATTAATTAGAGTATACCAGTTATTCCTAGCTAGGATAATAGTATAAGATGATGGGGGTGGATATATGTGCATGGGATATTCGATTAAATTTTGAGAATTGAAACATGCTGCACACGTACAGCTTGCTATCTGGATTCGATGCATGCATTGGCCTGGTCCTAATTACTTGTTGAAATTGAAACTAACTTCAAAGGGGAGTCATGGCGAGCACTACATATGCATTGCATATACGATGAAGGCACAGGGCAGCACGGCTTGATTGCCATTGCCACATTTTGGTGTCGACGACCATGTTCTTCCGCACCACTACTACTCCTGCCGGCGGCGAGACGGCGGACGTGAGCAGGAGCACGAGGACATGGAGCAGCAGCAGCACTGGCAGGGTGTCGTCGTCGTCGTCCTTGTCGTCGGGCATGATCAGCAGCGGCGCCTACGAACAGCAGGAGGGTGACGACAGCAATGAGGAAGCCGGCCTGGTAGTGGGCGTGGCGGTGGGGAAGGAGGTGAAGGAGTGCAAGGCCAACCTCATGTGGGTGCTCAGCAACCTCGACGCCGTCATCACTACCGGCGGCGACAAGATGAAGGGGAACGCGACGGTGGTGCTGCTGCACGTCCATCGCCCGGCAAAGACCATCCCATTCAGTACGTTCGTAGTTCATTATGTATATATGTATACATATAAACATGTATATACTGTATGCGCGCAGTGGGCGCCAGCTTCCCCGCGGAGAAGCTGCACGAGTCGGAGGTGTCGGCGTTCAGGCAGGCGGAGACGCAGGCCATGACCCGGGCCATGGCCAAGTACCGTGCCATCTGCGCCAAGGTGAAGGTGGCCGCCGTGTGCAAGGTGGAGACGGTGTCCGGCGACGGCGACGTGGCGCAGGGGATACTGCGGCTGGTGGTGCAGAACGGCATCAGGCGGCTGGTGGTGGGAGCGGCGGCGGACAAGCGGTACAGCAGCAAGATGAGGGCGCCGAGCTCGAGGACGGCGGTGAGCGTGCAGCAGCAGGCTCACCCGCAGTGCGCCATCTGGTTCCTCTGCAAAGGCAACCTCGTCTGCACCAGGCCACCAGCTGTTGTTGTTGATGCTGCTGAGAGCCATGGCCAGCAAGCAGCAGGTGCCCAGCATCCATCAGCATCAGGTGGGCATCGTCTCTGCTGGGACGACAACCACCACCACCTCCAGCAGCAGCAGCAGGAGGAGGACATCCAGAGCATCTTTGCCGAGGCCCAGGTGCTGAGACGTGAACGGGAGAGGAGGGACGAGCAGGTGGCCGCGCTGGAGGCCCAGCTGGTGAGCTCCAAGCGCGTGATCCAGGACCTGCAGGAGAAGCTGTCCGAGGCGCACTGCCTTGTGTTCACGCTGGAACGCGAGCAGGAGGAGCTGCGCCGCCAGCGAGACGCCGCCCTCCGAGAAGCCGCCGCGCTCCGCGACAGACTGCTGGAGGAGTTGGTGGAGCTGTCGTACGAGGAGCTGATGGAAGCGACGCAGAACCTGGACGAGTCGCTCAGGCTGGGCCAGGGCGGCTACGGCACCGTCTACAGGGCCGTCCTCCAGAGCCAGAGCCATGGGGTGGCGGTGGCCATCAAGGTGCTCAACAACCAGCACGCCTTGCAGCAGCAGCAGGTGGAGGCGCTGCGCAAGCTGCGGCACCCCAACGTGGTGCCGCTCCTGGGCGCGTGCTCCGCTCCGCAGGCGCCGGCGCTCGTCTACGAGTACCTCCCCGCCGGCAGCCTTGACGACCGCCTCATCGCTGATCCTGATAAGAAGCCGCTGCTGTGGCCGGAGCGCACGCGCATCGCCGCCGAGGTGCGCTCCGCGCTCGTCTTCCTCCACGACAACGGCGTGGTCCACGGCCACCTCAAGCCGCCCAACGTCCTGCTCACCACCAGCAGCAGCAGCAGCAAGCTCGCCGACTCCGGCCTGTGCCGCCTGCTGGAGCCCGACGTGCTGATGCACTGCACGCTCTCCGCCAACACGGTGGCGTACGTGGACCCAGAGTTCCTCGCCTCCGGCGAGCTGCGCCCCACCTCCGACGCCTACGCCTTCGGCGTCCTCCTCCTCCGCCTGCTCACCGGCCGCCCGCCCATGGGGCTCGCAAGGCACGTGCGGGCCGCGCTCACCGAGGGCAGGGTCGCCGACATCCTCGACGCCTCGGCGGGGGACTGGCCCTACACGCCGGAGCAGGCGGAGCAGCTGGCCCATCTCGCACTCAGCTGCTGCGAGATGGCAAGCCACAACCGGCCGGACCTCGCCGGCGAGATGGTGGCCCACACACTGCAGTCGTTTGCCACCATATAATATGAGCACGCATCCAGATAATCCATTTTCCTACTTGTACGTTTACATCATTGTGCAACAATTACATACAGTAAGGAACAAGAATGTTACCTAGTCAACAGCAAGGCATCATTGCATGAATGAATGAATGAATGAATGCTATTATTTTATTTCTGGCAGGCTACAAATTAGACGGAAACAACTACTCATGGATTGGTTGCTTCTAACTAAAAGAATCAACCTACATTGTCGGGCTAAACCGCTAAAGACCTACGTCGGACAAACACAATTGGCACTTCATAACAATCCGACAAAACTACTGCGTCTTCGAGCTGTTCGATGTGGAACCCTTTTGCCCTCCCTCCACGACCCATCAGTTTCACCATGGCAACGCAGAATCTTTATCAAGTCGACCCTAATCTGGGATTTCCCTCGTTTCTCACACTTGTTAGCATCCACCGCTCTGCCTGGTGCATCGCAAGATGCAGGGGGAGTGTGCGGAGGAGCTCCACCTCCGGTGCTCGATCTGCCAAGGAAGCGAAAAGGAGTCATTCTAGAGGCCACAAGACTAAATATACAGTACAAAATTTAACTGCCTAGTGCATCAAACTAACTGAATTGCAACAGCACCTTAAATGGCCCTGTGATAGCATGGCACATTAATGGAACATTTCTTTGTACCATATATTCATGCACATAATCATAAACGCTTTATAGTTTTGCACATTGTAAATTGTAATTCCACTGCTAGCATTATAGTACGAGAAAATAAAAATCACGATTCCCAACATCACAGCGCCATGCTATCCCAATGTATCAACCCATAACTTCAACAATCAATCCTTACATGATCAAACAAAGAGTAGAATGAAATGGTTACAGGTAATGCCCATACCTGTCCTCATCATGGTCTGAGCGTGGAAGCGATATAGACTCCTCACCATTATTTGGACGGCAAGCAGGACAGAAGAAGGTTTCCGGAGGAGGGCCAATCAAATTGATGCAATCAAAATGGTACCACTCATCACACTCATCGCATGCTATCATGGCCCTGTTATCATAGGGCTTACGACAAATGCAATAGAGAACACTGCGATCTCTCAGTAACTGCAATGAAATGGTGTTAATGAGAAGATAACCCATCAATATGCCGAAGAAACTATGATATCTAGCACTAGGCATATGCACCTTTAGTTCCTTCTCAAAATGTACAGAGAGGTTTTCCCCTTCAACTATAAGTCCATACACAAGATCTAGTGCAAGCTCACCAGAATCACATGCAACCTGTATCAAGAAAATGGTATGAATATTTTCATTCCCATCCTAATAAACAAATGGTAGAAGGGACTGAAACCTCACCTTTTCTGCTTTGGCCAGCCACTGCAGACTGGTTTCCTTTATTTTGCTAATCTCCAACTTGAAGAAATCCTGACCAAATATTTCTAAATGTGAACCCTGAAAATATTAGTGCAGTAAGAAACATGTCAGGCAGAATTGATTCAAATAGATTTACAGTACAGAAATTTTTGCTGCGCTGATGATCGTCTCAGGTGAATGTTTCATTGCACCAGATCAGCTACAGGACCAATCTTAAAAAGTCGTGCATATATGGAACACATCCTTTTTTTTCTTTAACAGGTTTAACGTTTTAGGGTTTAGGGTTCATTCCACGTGGAACGCAACTGTAAACTGCATACTTTAATACTTTTATTTCCTCTGCATCTCAGTTGCCCACACCGGTATCACTCTGATTGGAAAAGTTCTACCCGTTACTGAACAACCGAGATGACCTTACAAGACAACTTTAGTTTTTTTTTTACACAAAATAAAAACAGTGTTACCTCTTTATCAAGGTGCAGTACTTCTTCGATCAATGCCTTTTTGCCACTACACAAGAGTTTGTGAATTTGTTTCTTCCACAAATATCTGCTCAACACAGACTCAATTTTGCAACTGACATGGTGATCATACAAGCCAGAAGCTGATGTCGCCTATCAAACACAGTAGCCAAAAATATAGTCATTCATAGTAAACAGCAATTGCATATTCATTAGTTATTTTAACACAGACAAAAATTCGCAAGACCATTGGCTTTTCAAAAAGAGGGAAAACTGCTAATTATCACCTTCAGAGCAACTAGAAGAGATTTGCATATGACAGTAAGATCTTCTCCATGATAAGAGCCTGAATCATCCAAAATTTGCATCAAATAGGCATTCAAGTTACGAGCCTTCTGGACAATTTCTTCTAGCAAATTAATTTCCTCTATCCTGTAAAAGTAACTTTTAGCCAACCAGAATAAGAAAGCTGAATCATAATTAAATATTCAGTTTCAAAAAAAATTACCCCGTGCAGAAACCCGTTGCGGAAGAGAGGAGTTCATTAAGTGCAGTAAGTGCAGGACAGTTCCCTTTAGACATCTGAAACACTTACACATGTTTCAGACTATAAATGCAGTCATCGCCTTAATGGAAATTAAAAGAACTAATAGCTACCTTTACATGTATTTGGTTCTCTAATAGATCCTCACTTTGCAAAAGTGAGCAAAATGGACAAATGCATTCGCTTGTCATTTGTGTAGACACAGACAGGTTTTCCACGCAGGAGTCATGGTACCTGTACAAACAATCATTCTGTCATCACTCACCGAAAGAGGCAAAACAAAATTGTACAAAACGAAATCATGTAGCACTAAAGATATCAGCTTTGAGAAAACCTATTCGGCAGTCTTGACTTAATGCTAGAAACGTCCATCTTTTAGCACTATATTTTTCCATTTTAACATAATGACTTGGGCAGAAAAGATCAGCAAGAGCTTCCTACCAATTCTCTCTTTTTACACATATATAACAGTAGGGTTTTCCCCTCAAAAACAAAACAATGGAACATCAACCCTAGCACCTGGACTTTACCATTCTTGACAAGTCACACATCTAGAGGCCAGACTATCTCCCATGTCACATAAACATATGGCACATAATCCTTTCTTCACACAATCCTCGGCAAGTAACGAGCAAACACCATCTAATGATTGTCTTATCTGAAAGGAGAAAATAAATTGGTCAAAGTATTCTTCAAGGAAAAAACTGAGAGCAAACCCTGAAATAGAAACCAACCTTCACAAGTGCAGAGAGCAAAGAACTATTATTGCCATCTAGAAATAGAGTGCGGTGGCACTGATTGAGCCACTCTTCAACCTTTTTAACCTCAACAATAACTTTATCCATCTCAGGGCAATCAAATGCAACAGACTGACCATTGTCCTAAAAAGACACAGTTACAAGAAAAATATAAGGATTAACACTTAAGTGACTTCAAAGGGCCAAAACTCACTGTGCGGATGATATATTACAAATATAAATTTTGGCAGCAAATAAGCAAGGACATATGAAGACCAAAAAAAAACAGCTATGCAGCAAAAACATATTAGGCTTCAAAAGAATGTTGCAAAGTATTTAAACCCACAAAAAAGAAATTCAGCATCTAGACACACAAAACAATAATAAATTAATAACGTACTCTCAGATTTAGCAGCCCTGCCCAAGACTGGCCATCAGGTAGCATGAAGTAGGTATTACATTGCTCTGTCCATGAACTGAAAGGAGGGAAGATTTATTACATGAGAAAGCACAGATGACATACCAAATACCAAGTGTGATAGGCTAGGAAGAATGTAATGGTTCTAAAGATTTCTGGAAAGATGTAATTCAACACAAATACAGAAGCAAGGGCTCAAAATTCCATATTTCCTCCAAAAATTCTGAGATGTTTAGCATACACATTTTGGATAAAGATAGCTTACGTGTGCTTGTTAACAGCATCCTCAAGCTTGGAAGTTATTATAAGATAAGGAACATCAATCTCCTGAGATAGGCAAAAAAGGTGGCGCAGTTAAAATAAAATACAACAGAACAAGTGCATGGCAAATGGAGGAAAGGCAGATCACTTCAAAACACTTACCTTGAATTCTGCTAAAATATTTTCAACATCTTTCAATTGGGATTTGACAGATGTTTCACGATCAGGAAGCAAGATAAGTGCTTTTCTTAGACAAGACAATCCCCTCATCAACAACGTAACCAAAGAACAATCTGATAAGGAGGCAGGAAGGTGGACCACTGCTTCAATTAATCTATCAACATCCTGAAAGATCAAAATTAGCTGTTTGCACAAGAGGACAATAAGTTTTATGCTTTGCAGATTTGGCAACACAATTGTGACTATTGAAGACGCACATGTCAAAGCAAGAAAACATGTGAAGATTACAAAGCTCAAGACAGTGAACCAAAATTTAAATTTATGGTTGAATTCAAATAATTGTACAATTGTACTCAGTACTATGGCACTACAGTAAGGATGGGACAGCTACCATCCATGAAACTCGAACGTATAAAAGGTCCAACATTGAACAACAAATTACCTGCAACAAGGGAATCATGCAGCATAGAGACAGTGAATCCAATATCCATCTTAGTACCAATAAAGAATCTTTCAGTTCATCAAGAACCCTGAACTCAAAACCAAGAGATGACCCACTTTCAATTTCTGTGTTCAGTTTATCTTGCAGCTCCTCTAAATTTCTTTTAAGTGGGTCAACTGTAGAGCCAATATGATTCAAATGAAGTAAGGTTCTCAAATTGCTTAGTAGACTTAGTGAGTTGCCTTCCCATTTTTCAACAATATTGAGAACAGAATTAAGTGCTGATGTATCAAGAATGACTTTCAAATTTCCAGCCTGATTGATTAAATCCTGTGATAGAATGAAGAACAAAGGTTAAGTAAGTATCCTACTACTACAAACAATTATGCAATACTACTGAGCCTTATTCTGTGAACCTTGATATCCTCAACTTGAAGAAAGCCTCCAAGTGCAAGTTTATTGCACTTAGGTCTCAGATAGGCCTGACATTTATCTATCCACAACTTAGCAATGTCAATCTCTGCTTTCATGCGCGGTTCAGACGGAAGTATAATTCTTATGTCATCTGAACGCCTGAAATTGGAAGATTTAGAGGGTAACATTCAATTCAAGAGCAAAAGAACATACCAATTCAGTTCATGACTACTATTACCGCATATGATCTTCATACTCAGAGAGAGAGGCTGATTGCTCAAGAATTAGTCTAGCCTTCTCTTCCCAAGCGGTGGCCTCTTTGAGCATCCGAGACAGATCAACAAATGGTTGCTCCTCTTCAATAGTTAGTCTGGCAGGAAAAGAAACTTAAGAGCGAGGCAGAGCTAGATAATCATTCTAAAGAATACTTACAAGCTGACAATCAAGTAAACTTACATGGAAGCTTCTTTCAAAACATCTTCAACCACATCCATAGACATTACTGTTGCAAGTGCCTATTACAAGCATGGACGTTATGATCAATTCATCATCTGCCTAGGCATAGAAAGAATATATTCACCCTAAAAATTGGTGCAGAAACTACCAAACACAAATGTTTAAACTCTGATCCCTAAAAACACAGTGTTCAAACTCTCAATTACTAGCCATATAAAGCATACCTCAGATGCTTGCTTCCTACATAAGGACCTCTTTAGTTCTTTCTCAACAATCGGCAATTCATCAACTGCGTTAGAAAAATAACTCTTTTGAAATGACTTACAATAATCAAACATTTCAAATACAACAGTATCCATGAAAACAGAAGTATTTACACAGCATGCCTTTTACTCCTAGAAATTCTGCGTCCTTCAGAATGCCAGTCAATTCCTCGGCAACATTGTGATAGTCACTCCTTGTATGAAGTTTTCCAAGTATGTTCTTAGCATGATTCACCCAAGAGCAACCATCCAAGTAATGTTGCTTAAGACGGTTGAGCTCTGGAATGCTAAAACTGGCACCATCTGCAGAAAGGAGGAAACCCTCCAGCTCCTAGATTGTTCACAATAGAGGAATAGCACATCTACATTAATTCAAAGTAAATATAACAGAAGAAAGAAAAGGGAGGAGGGATAGCCACCTCTAGACCAGGGAAGTCTTGGAGGTATAACTGACAACGCATTTGCCATGATTCAGCATCTTTCCACAGCTTTGAAATAATATCAATCTCTGGGAGTAGAACTCGAAGCTGTATTATCTATCAAGGTTTTAGGATACTATCAGATATACCAGTTCAGGATACAAGTTTATGCAGAAACATATGAATGTCAGAATGAACTTCAAAAAAACTAGTTGACAGCAAAAGGTTCCTGAACAAGACAAACCTCTAATTTTAGTTTATTGAGGACATCTATGTCAATAGTGCCCAGCTTATTCTGTTCAAGGCAATCATTTGCTTTCTTCAACCAGGACTACAGTAGAAATAAGATGCAAACATTCCAAGAGTTAATACACTTGCTATTTTTTAAAAAAAATGAATGTGGGCTCTAATGGAGAATATCCAACTAACATATAAACATATGTAAAAATGTAAGATGATCTATTTTTACACCACATACCTTTGCAGAAGATATCTCCCGAAACAAAGTCAATGATTGTGTTAGCTTAACTGGGAATTCTGAAACCCTAGAGTATAATGTTTCCAATTTGTCAACCTAAGATAACATGGCAAGAAGAAACATTGTAAAAAGAGATTCCATGAAAGAGTTGGAAGAAGAATATCAGGATGCAAAAAGAACTTGTTTTGTCGACTACAGAGAAGTGTCTTGCTTACCGTTAAGCGAGATGATAGCGCACTGTTTACTTCATCAATCAGCATTTTTCCTTTCTCTGCATACGCCTGCAGTAGGTGAAATTGAAACATCGGTAACCTAAAAGCCTAGTAAGGATTACAAGACTACCCAGTTACCTGCAATGTTGTAAGACTAGGCTCACAGCACGGGATACATCTCATAGCAACTAGTTCATCTATTTCCACATAATTTACTTTTTCAGAGCAGCTATCTTTCAGAAAGTCCTCAATCTTGGAGAGACATTTTCTAACACCCAAGGCCCAGTTCTTCGCCTCTGTTAGTCTTAGTGTCATGTTCCGGACCTAGGAAGCACACAGTACTACAGTTAATACAAGTCATTTAATACTTGAGGACATGTAGCCAAGTCACAGCATGCTTGGAAAAAAAACATACAGAATCCATGTCATGGTCGCCCCAAAGAAATTGCTCAGCTTCTTCTAAGGCAGTGGCATAAGACTTATCCAGGAATGGCATCTGGAGTATATGTTCTGATTTTGAAACCCAATCTTCTGCAAGCTGTGCATATGATATATAGCGATCTTTGACCTGGAAAAAGGCAGATAAAGCACACCTTTGAGAAGATAAGGAAACCACAACAACAAGAACCGACATAAGGACAAGATTGATCAAACCTTTTTAGATGGAACACAAACGTCATTGAGCAAGTGCGGATTCTGCTTAACATCGTCCCCTGGAAGGCTAGCCAAAGAGACGTCACAAACTAAATCACCCAACTCTGCAAGGGTGTGCCGATAAAGTAAGCAATGCTTCTCTGGACTGCATTCACAAAGATGCTTCCAGTGCTGGGAAAGAAACAAATTCAATGATTATTAAAATACTTGACTTAAAAATAGCTCATTGAAAGTTGTTACAGTGAAAATAAGAAATACTGGGTTGAGCAGTACAAAAGAAAAATGAAAAATTCACATCTCGCACTGTCAGCAAAAAAAAAAAAAGAATGAGCACATAAGTATGGCAGACTTTGTTGGAAACAATACTGTGTGTGTCCAGCTAGTGTCTAGGTTCATTGCTATTAGTGCTAGCTAATTTCGGCTTGTAGTTAAGGAGAATAATGGGCAGATCATATGAGGCATTGATTGCATTAATTAGGAGGATATCATTGGCAGGTGCATAGCCCTGTATCAGCTATATATAAATGAAACAACGATGAAAACTAGTGTGGCCGCATTCACCAAAAGAAACTGTGCTATTTTGTGCTTGTGTGCGTCCACCAGAGAGAAAAGCTAGTGTGTTTGTGATAAGCATTCACGAGAGAGGGAATGATTTCCGACAGAGTAAAAAAACTGAATAAGCAAAACAATGGAATGAGAAAGACACACCTCAAGGCAAACGTAAGAAGACAATCGGCAGTTACAGGAGACTGCTGAAAGATACAGATACTGCCGACAAATGATGCATGTAGGGTCCTGCATAATGAAAAGTTTCACACTGATCAAAAGAGACAAATGAAGCTATCAGGATAGGATGAAAAAATTACTATATACCTCTTCACTTCCAATAAAGTTTGGGTTACTCCTTGGCAACATTGGACTAGATTTGATGATCCCATTAATCCATAGCTCCTCTCGACGTCTTCTCTCGTTTATAAAAAGCCTTTCTATTTCTCCCTTCAAGTGGGGAAGCGACTCAGCGTCCACACCATTCTGTCCAACATAAATAACATGGATTTAGGGTTAAGAAGCTAGCATTACACAGCTTACAGTTAATATAATAAGAACAATGTGCCGCAAAATAAATATACCAATGCAAAACCTAACCATTCATTAAAAAATGTGGTTCAAACAGAGGGTTTTACAATCCGGCATACATTTTATCCGTTACAACACAGGATATGGATGTTAACATCATGGTTCCAGGGAACACAAACATCGCCAATAAAACTAAAAGTTCTTCACGTTTTGACATGAAAAAATGAATGTAGAGAGTTTGGTTTATCCTGACGTGAAACAATAAGTATTGCATGGATACTAAAGATTTCAGTGGCTAGTACTTATCCTCAACAAGCGAAACATCAAATTCTGTAGCCTAGGCGGCAAAGAAGCTAAGAATGCTCATACCCTGAAGCTGTTTTGCTACATATGACAGCTGCACAAGATGGTAGTGCATTTTTGAACAATACAATCAAAAGACACTTTACATGCTATCCCAAATTTCAAATTCTGAAATGTGAAGGACATCGCACAAGGACAGAAGGACAATCACGCTGAATTAATACAAGAACCAACTAAGCAATACTTAATACTCTCTCCAATTAAAATATATGTCATTTCAGACATCGACATGGGTATAATTTTTTTTATTTTGGCCCTTTTTGTGAAAGTTTTTTACATTTGGACCCCTGGCAGAAAGATTCCCAGAAATGGACCCTCGGCACGGCGCCATGGGTCTTGGCGCCATATGTGAACGGCACGGCGCCGTGCACCGCCACGTCAACCCCAACGTGGTGGTTGGTGTAAACTCACGGCGCCAAATGGCACGGCGCAGTGATGTTAATGCACGGCGCTAACCTATGTGGCGTCGTGCTAAAATATACCGGCACCATGTGGTGTGGTGCCGTGGCACAAATGCTTACCACCTCCTTGTATCCTTGGTCCACCACCTCGTTGGAACATGGGTCTAGTTTGATTTTGTTAGCATGAAACCATCATTATGATTGGCTATCTTATTATTTTATGCTGTTGAAGGCTTTAGTTGAAATATTATTGGTTGTTGCATATAAGTTTAATTTGCATGGATAGCCTAGTAATATGTTGTAAAAGCATTGCAGTAAAATAAAATCCGGCTTTCATTATATTGAAACACATCACAAAAAGGCTATTTTGGTAAGTTATTGTTGCATGACACTACCAGTACGCTACGATATGCAACATGCCAACACCAAACACCTTTTACCTACACAATCTATTACATTTTGCAGTGGCACGTATGGCATATTTGTGTAGTAAACACGTGCCATTGCTAAACCTAACATGCCTTAGGTTAACATAAATAGCCGGGTGCAGCACCAAAGATGTGGTGCCTAGTAGTACTGGCTTTGGGAGTACTGCGGCGGTCCAGATTGGGAGTAGCCACCACCACCAGAGGAAGGTGGAGAGGGAGGTCTATTCTTAGAAGGGGGCGACGGGCAGCGCGCTGGAAGGAACGGGTGGGGTAAGGATGGTCCAGGGCACGGCGCCACGATACTTAGCACCGTGTGTGAACGTGCTGGCACCGTGGCAATTGGCGCCGTGCATTTTCCACCTAGGCCACGCTGGAATTGACGTGGCGCAACACAGTGCCAAAGGTAACAGCGCCGTGCCGGTCACATACAGTGTCGTGGCCCATGGCGCCATGCTGAGGGTCCATTTCTAGGATTCTTTCCACCAGGGGTCCAAATGTAAAAAACTTACCAAAAAAGGGCTAAAATGAAAAAATTATACTTGACATGGTCTACAAGGTGAAACTTTGGCCAGCAATTGCTATGAAAATATAAAGTTATTGAATATTTTGAAAGTACTTTTCATGTTGAATATATTAACATTTATCTTGTGCCGTTAAAGTGTTAATATATGTAATTTCTTATATATTGATGGTCAAGTTTTTTTAGAAAAAAACGACCAGCAGGAATCCTGAAACGACATGTGTTTTGAATCGGAAGGGGTACGAATTCTGACCTTTGCAACCACATACAAAAGCTCTTCATGTGACAAAACAGGTGCTTTACGGTATAAGCGATATAGATCAGCCCCAATTCCACCATGAGGTAACCAATCAGCAGGAGCAAAATTTACAGCTTCAGCGCAATTCAAACCTGAATTTTGAATGATACATTTAAAAATTTGGTACAGGATATTTGGGGGGAAATGATGTCCTGAATTACCTAAATTGAAGCCACCATGGAATGACCTGGGAAAAGTAATGACGAAATTGCCAGGTTCCTAAAGAAAGCCAACAAAAAAGATGAGTGAAATACACCAGGGGTCCTTAAACTTCATGTCAGGAAACAAAGCTTCCACTAACCTGCATTACACTATAAACTGGAACACCATTTGCTCGTAAAATAGATGGATTCAGCATTGTGACAAGGTGAAAAAGAAGGTCAGGCTGTGCATCAAATAGATCAGGTAAGGCCTGGCGCATAACCTGCAGGAGTATAAAATGTAAAGTTACACATAATATAGAACTAGCCATTCTTGCAGCCAACCATGGGCAGCATTTTTGTTAATTGTTTCTTCAAAATATAAAACAAAGGGTAAGTAGGTAACATTGTGTATGCTTTTTTTCCCTAATATCGATGTATATAAGCATAAGCATAATACAACAAGAAGATACAGAACAAATAAGCAAACTTACTATAACCAGTAATGTTTTCTAAAAAACGAACTCTAGAACAACAATGAACATACTAGTAGAAATTAACTCCAGTTCCCCAGCTCTTAAGACACAAAATTTGAAAGATGGAGCTGTACAAGAACAAAATGCAATTTATTCCTAAGTGTGTGAAGACTGATACAGAGATATTGATATTGTCAACAACAATATAATATACCTGCTCAAAGGTGTTTGCTTCTGCTCCAGGTACCCCATACCAACATTTTGGCTCACCCCTGAAGCATAAGAAGAATAATCACATTCTGACCCAAGATGAACTTACTACATGCTCTGTTAACATACAACTTCTTGTATAAGATCAAAACATTTCATCCATTCATAAATATATGACGTTTTGGACTCTTTTCTTGTTCAAGAATATATGATGTTCTGCGTTTTCAAGGATATTGTCTAGTGCCAATAGTACTATACTCACAACCATGATTGAATACTCTTACACAGACTCTCAAAACGCGCACGCATGCCTCTATATTGCCATCTGGGTGCCTTTTGTCAAGAATGTGCGTGTTAAAGCATGTGCTCTCTACACAACTGTGGGTCAAGTAACTCTGCAATTCTTGTGGAACAGGAAATGTTTTCATCATCGCCTGTCAGATGTTTAGCTAATATGAAGTGAACCCTAAAGCTAGCGTCACAAAATGCTAGAGGCTTTTAGATAAACCCGACAGCAATCATGTTTCTCTTTTTACTGTTTGATTTCCTGTCATCGCATTACTGTAGCTGGTTGGGTGCTCGGGCTTATTATCACAAATTATCAATGCAGGTGCCCCTGTCTATGTGTCACAACTTTTCTGCAGCAACATCCTTCACAGTACATGATCATGGTGGATCCACTTCTTTTCAAGGTAACTGTGAGTCTAAGCGAGGTGGACTGGGGGCGCATTTTCTCATTGATGTCTAATAAAACATAAATACCGAAAATGGACACCATGATATATAGAAGATTAGCATTCACACGACGTGCTAAATGTCTTGATGTAGCTAGATGATCCCAAATAGACCATGATCAATCAATGAAATGGGGGCATTTCTTAAAACAAGCTCTCTAAAATTTTCAGAACTCAAGAAACCAACCCATGAACCAGAAAAAAAATAATAAGTAGTGAAAACTGCATATCTAAAGTGGAACTGCAAGCACTAAAAACACAGGGCACATAAGTGTTCATAAATGGTACATGCAGGTTTCTGCAATCTGTTCCAAACTCTTTCCAACTACGGAATGAGCCCTTAGTGTTAAACAGATTCGCAAATTTACCTATATAAATTTCAGCCATTGGCACTTGCTTACCCGTAATGACAGACAAACAAGTTTACATGTTTCCCAAAATTAGCCATAGGATAACAATTCAGCAAGAAGACTTAGATAGCTAGACTAGATGGGGCAACACTCAATGGTACCAGTGCTTACAATTTGCAACAAGCTAGTTCAGGGGATTATATGCGTACCAATGTAAATAGTTTATTGAATAGAAACAATGGTCCTCAACATGCCAACAAAATGATGAAAATAGCATCCCTATGTAGAGCCACGGGACCATGACACCAGCAATTTTATCCCTGACTGTCCTAAGAACTGAGCCAGGCAGATTTGGGAAATTGTTCAGATTCCAGGGGCTCGAACAATACTTCCGCCACGTCTCTTGGTCCACAGATGATGGCACTGGATCACTGAGACGAGGAAACCCACTCCCATAAATTGAAGTGTCCAAGTCACTCCCATACATAACCTCTAGTTCCCCTGCCTTCCCCTCCACAATCTCCCAAAACTGCTTCTCAACTTGAACACGGGTGGGACTCCTCTGCCCAAACCATCTCTTTCTCACTCTCTCCTCAAACCGCCGGAAAGTCTCAAGCAAGCAGGACTTCCTCCTGTGGACAAATCCGAAACAATCTCTATCGGAGTTCAGGCAGTCTGAGCAATACCAGTTTCCTGGAGGCACTCGCTCAAGCGGTGGTGACAAACAATACAAATGCCAGCCTTTATCACAGCGATCGCATAGGAGCATGACATCCCCGTGTAACCCGCTACTACACTGCTCACAGACCTGATCCACTGCCTCATTAAACACAGTAGCCCCAGCATCAGACTTCCTCCTTTTCTGCTTCCGAACACCAGCAGGCGCCTCATTAGCCACAGTAACCGCAGCATCAGGCTTCCTCCTCTTCCGCTTCCGAGCACCAGCAGATGCCGCACTATTTCTGTCCGATTTCTTACTGAAGGCATTTCTCCTTTTCCAGCTCCTAACACCTGAAACCTCTTCAGCCATCTCCCCAGTATCAGAAACTTCATCCTGTGAACCAGAAACCGAGGGTTGCTCGTCAGATTCCACACCTGGCTGCTTCCCCTTATTCCCATCCTGTGACAGCGATCTGTTGGTGAACTTCTCGTAGTCATAGAGATGCTCGTAATATAGCTGCGCAAGCACATGCTTGGCGCACTCGGAGACGTGCATCGGTGCCTTGTCGTCAACGAGGCGGACCACGTCGCCCCAGCGCTTCCCCTCGCAGGCACCGTCGTAGCCGCCGAAGCGCTTGACAGCATGGAACAGCCGGCAGAGGTCGACCGGGCGACCATCCGAGAGGGCGGGCGACTTGGGAAGACCCTTCCTCCGGCCCCGGCGATGCGCCGAGGAAGCCCTGAGGAAGCGGCGGTAGTCGAGGAGGAAGGTGTCGGGGTCAGCGGGGGCGGGGCGGGCGAGGAGGCGGTGGATGGGCTGCCTCTTGGTGGGGAAGGAGAGGGAGGCGAAGTCGAGGGCGTGAGGCGGGGACCATGAGGACGGCGGGACGATGCGGCAGATGCCGTAGGGCTCCGCAAGGGGGCGGATGCGGGCGACGTAGGCGAGGGGGTCGGCGAACTCCTCCTCCGTGGGGTGGAAGACGGGCGCCTCAGGGACGGAGGTGCTGCCCTTGCCCATGGCCGGTTAGGGTTAGAGAGCGCTGACCGAGAAGTGAGGAAGAAGAAGAAGATAGATAGCGTTGGGACCCCTTTTCTTTGTTTCTTTCTCCCTTTCGACCCTTTCTTTTTTTTCCTTTTCTTTTTTGGATATAGTGATTCGTCTTTTTTTTAGAAAATGCAAGGCGTGTTTCGGATTGCTCCACTCCAGAAAAAATAACTTCTCCACTCCACCAACTCCACATTTTTCACTCCACTTCACCAACTCCAGAAAAATAAGGAGATAATAAACCTCTCTAAAAATTAAATAGTCTTCCTTGTCCTTGTTGTGGTTGTTATTTGTTTTTATTTTTGGCCATTTTGAAAATGAAATTATCTCATTCAACAACCAGTTTTAGTTATACATTTAAAATTCAAATATTAATCTTAAAAATAATATATTTCAATCGCACACGTCATGATCATTTTTTGTTCGTTCCATATCATTCTTCCAAGACGTTCGTCCTCACCGGTCGTGACCGCTTCCATGCCTACTTCTCTTTCCTCGAGTGGATGCACTCCGCCTTGCGCCGTTGCACTACAATCCAACGCAGCCGGTGAACGCGAGCTAGAGGTGTTTGGCGAGATGGTTCGGGAGCGGAGCTGAAAAAATTAGGACCCAACGGTTCGTATGATCTCCGGGACGTAGCCCAGCTCTTTCAGTTGGACCTCGAGCATCATCAGATCATCATCCAACGACCCAAATTTATCTTCTACCTCCTGCCAGCTTCATGTGCTTCTTTGCCGCCCTCTCGTGCCCCCACCCTTCCGCCGTGGGCGGGCTAGGATCTCACTGGAGCTCCACGCCAGTGAGACCCTAGTCCGCCCATGGCGGCCGCCTTTCTATCCTACTCCCCTATTATTACCAAAATCAGGGATGATGAGTTCGACGCAAACACACCACATGGACACTAACGTGAATGGATACGGCTGCGAAGATATCGATACATACTCATAGTACAACTGGGAGGAATGGGATTCGAACCTGGGTCCTCACGCCACGTTACTCGGGACCTTCACGATCTATGCTCCTGCGTCCGGCTTCTCTCTCTTTTTTTCTCCAACAAGTACGGCCACAATGATTTTGTTTAATTGTATTGTATACTCACTCAATTCCAAATTATACCTCCAAATTATACGTAGTTTTAGTTTTTCTATGAACTCGATTCCTTCCAAATTGTATGTTGTTTTGATTTTTCTAGGTTTATAGATATTGTTATGTACATAGATATACATTATCCAAGTGCATAGATAAAAGGTAAAACAACCTGCAATTTGAAATGGAGGGAGTAGTATATATTTTTTATTTACCAATACATCGCACAAGTAGTGTCGGAAGTTTGGATCTGGAATCTGGGCTACAGATATAGTGCGTGATCTCAACTGCAAATCGAAGACATCTGGGCACTAACTTCACATTGTGCGAGATGATCCCTCCTTGCAGGTCACGCGGGGTAAGAACCGCTCCAAGCAATCTTCAATGTCGTGAGTCAAAGCACGCATCTCTTGACCATAAGCTCTGGCCACAGCATGCGAGGAGTACCCCGCACTTGACAAGTTCATCGTCCATTCCAAGAGTAAGGGCGTTCAAGCATTTAATCAGTTCCTCACTTTGACGTGGTAGCCCCCTCCAGATATTGTACTTCTTCTCAATCTCATTCACTATTCTACCGATGACAGCATTAGCAAATGCTACTATCGCAGCTCGCTCCATGGCACCTGTGGAGGCATCTCTCAATTAGCAGAAAATATCACGATATTTTGGATGCAACGAGAGAAACAGTCAAATAAGGAGAGTGGGAAGGGTTTACGGAGGAGGGTTTACCTGACTTGATTCGCCTCCACAAGTTCAATCGAACAGCACGACGCAACCTTCACGGAAGCAACTCGCCCCAGCGACCGCCACAACCGAATCTTCTTCACCGCCGCAAGACAGCCCAGTCGGCGGCCACCGAAGAGCCCAAGGTGGGGTGAATGCCCCAAGCTTCTTCCGCACTGCCAGCCAGTCGGAGGTCCTCGCACGGGCTCGGCATGGATGCAAGCAGACCGCGTGAGGGTCTAGTGTCTGGCCCGCCGACGTCACCCACGCCTGCCGACGCCGCCCCCAGCCGGCGCTCGCGCCCGCCGCCGCTTTCTCGTGGCCTCGCCTCGGGGGTTTTGCCGTTCTGGAAGGCACGGCTCCGAAATAGCCCTTTACCAAAAATTCCCTAAGGCCCCGCTTGGAGAGCCATTTGCTATCGAGCCACTTCAAACGTATGGCTTCGCACCAGTCGGGCCCACATGTCATTGATACACATGATCCCACATGTCATTGGCACACGAGTGGCAAATCGGCAAAGCACACATGTTTGAAGTCCCAAATCGTCAAATTTCTCGCGTGCGCGTGATTCGCGGGTGGGATTGAGCTGGGTACGCGCGGGCGGGTAAAAAAAGCGTGTGGTGTTAGAAAAATGGGCGCAGGCGGGATTTAGAACGCGGGAGGGAACCGAAATGGTCTCCCCCCTTGGTTTCGTCGTTTCGTCGTACTTTTCACAGCTGAACGGTGGGTCATCTGTGAGAGAAACACTTGGACATTGGGACCTCCTTGAGGGGTACGTGGGTATTACGGTGGTAATTGACATCAATTATTTTGTTTCTTTATTTACAGTAAGTATAGATATAGATTTGTATGACGTGTGTGTGTTTGACAGTTTGAGCATGTTTCTGTTATGTGTGTGTTTCAGATAGCGGGCCATGTTGGAGCCGGCCCACTCGGCCCTGTCTGAGTGGAAGAGCCACAGGCCCACATCCCACACAGCAGGCGGCAGGGGGTCTTCCTCCTGTTCCAGATCTCTCCCTCACTCCTCGTGCCGTCGTCTACCTCCTCCTCCATCCCCTCCATCGGAGTTCGATCCGATCTCCGCTCTCCATATCGGATCGGATCCGCAGCAGCATCCGCGATCGCGAGCCATGGCGGGGAGGGCCAACATCCCCACGAACAACTCCGCCCTCATCGCTATCATCGCCGACGAGGTAACCCGAACCCACCCCACCGCCACCGGCTCAATTCTCCTTGCGCAGGAGGAGATCGACAACCCTTGGGGTGTTGGATCCAGCGTGGGGTCGGACTTTTGGGCTTCTTACTGTCAGCCGCGATTTGCCCCTCTTCCTGACATCTAGACGACTAATTGCGTGTTTTCCTTGCAGGACACCGTCACTGGCTTCTTGATGGCCGGAGTTGGCAATGTTGATCTGCGCAAGAAAACCAACTACCTCCTCGTCGATAACAGTAAGTAAAACGAACGCCTTCACAAATATCAAGATTGCTTACCGGGTTCCTTCTTCAATCGTGACCAAGGCCTACTTTATATTAGGATACATACATCTAAGCTTCCTTCCTACTACTGTAGGTTTCCTTAGTCTTGAGCTTTCATGTACTTGTAGAGCTCATGCAGATAATCTTGAATGCTTCTTATACCTTGTAACCGTATCAATGACGAGGAGCTCCAGTCATTTTGATTTCATTTTACAATCCTGATTAGTTGGTGTTGCATATTACTTTGTACTTTTGTTACGGTTGCTGATCCGGATGGATCGATATCAATACTCTCTGTTGTTTCATGCCACAGAGACGACAGTCAAACAAATTGAAGACGCATTCAAAGAATTCACTGCAAGGGAGGATATTGCTATTGTGCTCATCAGCCAATATGTAAGTGAACCATCACATACACATACGTATATTTGTGTATTGATGCATTGTTAGGTCACATCCTGGTAAACATATCGTGCAGATAAGAGAAAAAGGTGTGGGGTTCTTTTGTTCATTTAGTTTTGTTGAGTTTCTTTAGAGCCAGCTCCTGTTGCTGTAAACAATATCGGGTGAGCTTGTTGGAAACTGAAAGGTTGTCCTCGAGTTGATTCTTTTTTGGTTCAAAACTTGTGAACAATCTCTAAAAGTGAGCCTTTTGAACTCCTGCCAGATTCTCGTGCTTCAGGATAAATTTACCATTTCAGTCAAGAAATTGTGCTTTCAAAACTCAGCTTAGATTCCAGTTTTTCTTCCCTGCATCATCCTTTGTTATTTCGATCACCTTTTACAGTAATTAGTATCCTCTTGGTTGGTGGCTCTTGTTACTTGCATCTTAATTTACTGAAACCTACCTTCCAGCTCTTTTAGTTTTAGATCAAGCCGTAATTAATTACAGTGCATGTTCATTAGTGCCAATTGCTGGACAAATTACTGTTGGATACTCCTGCTGTTATGCTATAATTAATTTGAGAAAGAAACAAAAAAAAGAGTCTAGAAGCATCGTGGAAATCGTTAAGCATAGTGGTACCAGCTTAGCTAATAGAGGAAAGATCCATCCTATAAGTTGTATCCCTGCTGATGCCTATTTTGTTGTGTGTGGGTGACAGATTGCCAACATGATACGATTTCTGGTGGATAGCTACAACAAGCCAGTCCCTGCTATTCTGGAGATCCCATCCAAGGACCATCCGTATGATCCAGCGCACGACTCAGTGCTCTCTCGCGTGAAGTATCTGTTCTCCACAGAATCAGTGGCGTCTGAGAGGCGATGAAGGTGCCCTTGTGTAGCAAGGAAGCACCCTTTGTTGTATCTATTTTGTTTTGTGTTGAAGAGAAGGTTGCCTGCACCATTTCGGTTCGGGATAGCAAGAAGCATGAATAACGAATGAGCTTGCAAACAATAATAATTGGGTTGAACCAAACCAGCTTGTATTTTATAAGGTTGGGATGCTATTTGGTGCTTGTATTAATTTGGTTCTTTTTATGGAGAGTAATATAAGGTGTTATTGTCGTGACGAGTTGATTGCCGGTTACACAGTCACACACTATGGGAAAGGTAATGTTTGTAGTTGTTTCTAGCTTAATCTTTGAATTTAAGACTTATTAGGTTATTTAGTGCATGTGGTTTACCGAATTAGAATATGGTTTTACCGAATTGTAAATGGTTTTATCAAATTGTATAAGATTTTTTTTCAGCATACCATGTGGTAAAATTTTAGGTCCGCCACTAGTTGTATGACCATGATTTTTGGGAGCTGGTCATCACTTGCTCTAGAAAATCTTAGAGCTTGCAATTTTGTTATTAATTGGATTAAACACATCTCTAAACCAGCTTGGTTTATCTTATCGTACTAGCTCCAAGAGCTGCAGCTTACGCTTTGCTACACCAAAAATAAGCACTCTCTCGATGATCTTGGTTCTGATATTTAATTTTGAAAAATGAAAAAAAAATTGGGGCGTTGCGAGAATCGAACTCGCGACCTCTCGCACCCAAAGCGAGAATCATACCACTAGACCAAACGCCCTCTTTGACTTTTTTTATGATTACTTTATTATAGTATTAAAAGTACTGCAGGGTCTTCCCCATCTCCATTTCCGTAGCGGTTTCCCCCACTTTGCCTTGCCCGTGCCCGGAGGTAGAGGAGAGGGAAGAAGAGCCATGGCCGCCGCTGCCATGTCCACGGAGACTATCGCCGCCGCCCTCGGCACGCGCCGCCTGCTCCACCCCCCTGCCTTCCTCTCCTTCCGCTTCCGCCCCACGCCGCGGCTGCCAGGCGCCGCCGTCGCAGCCTCCGCCCCCGCGTTCCGCCGCTGCAAGGCGGCGGCCAAGGCTCACGACGACGACCAACTTGGTAACTTCCTATAAATCCCCCGGTTTTGCTCTTCTTGCTCCGGCCTACCTACCTACTCGCCATGCAATCCGTTCCAATCGCTGGGTCAGATTCGCGATCCGGTCCCTTGGTTCTCCTCGTCGTGTCCGTTTCAGATCGAATCCAATCGTGCGGTATCATTGGCCATCCATGTTGTTCCTTGCAATCTCCATTCCCTTGGACTGCAAAACCCTGCCACTACTGAGTACTGACCACCCTTGTAAGCTTTCATTAGCAGCTGCCTGCATATCTATGAATTATTACTACTCTACATGCTGCCTTTACCAACTTAGAGTCTCAGATAGATTTGACCCTAGCTACTTTTTGTTGATCATGCTCATCTCTGACTAATTATTCATTCGTCCTTTTCCTTTCTAATTTCTGTTGTGTGTTGTAGGTACATTTTAGCATACAGAAGTAGGATTTTTCCTCTCCTACTGTTTCCATTCGTTATAAAAAGAATTTAAAATTTGTTCTACATGTTATGCACAGGGATCATTGAGCGATCCAATAAGCAATAGCTCTGCAGCTCAAGAACAATCTCATTTAGTAATCTTCAAGTCAGTAGATATTTAACCCGTAAAGTATGAATTAGTCTGCTTGCGAGAGCCCTAATTCTGGATCTGCCCCTGGGCAGTAGAGATGGTATCCTTTTTGTGATCGTTCAGTTCTCACTATAGTGTACAGCAGTAAGCATGCATGACTGCATCACGTAGTAAACAAACATTGCTGGTGGAAATCTTGTGATTGTCTCCTTGTCTTGTGTGAATCTTCATGGGAAAACAACTTGAACTTCATTGTTTCGGTGATTTCTGGATCGGATGGCTTTCGGTGTCCTTGTGATGTACCAGTCCACATGGGAACGCACCTTACTTCTGTTGTAGAATTGTCACAGCCCAAATTCAGACAATTTGTGTTGCACACAACTGAATTGTGATGACTGAGACCTGACCTGGCTGTTTTCTCTCTCTTTTTCCCCCTCTTTACTTTACAGTGCTTGATGTAGCAGAGTCGACATGGGATGACCTCGTTCTTCACTGCGAGTCCCCGGTGCTTGTTGAGTTCTGGGCACCGTGGTGCGGCCCCTACCGTCTGATGCATCGGGTTATCGCAGATGTGGCAAAAGCATACAGTGGCAGGCTGCGGTGTCTGAAGCTCAACACTGACGAGAACCAGGATGTCGCAACGTGGTACGGCATCAGAAGCATCCCTACCATCTTGATTTTCAAGAACGGGGAGAGGAAGGAGACGGTGATCGGTGCCGTTAAGGACACCACACTGGCAATGACGGTGGAGAGGTTCTTGTAGGCCACGCACAAGGTTGTTCACCATCTGCTGAGAGAGGTCAAAGTGGCAAAGTGAAAAGGCTGAGATTGCAATTGCATACAGGACTCGTTTAGTGTTTCTTTGATTTTTGCTGATGATTGCTGTCGTCGTTACGAAATACACAGCCTGCTGCAGACATGAAAAGAGATAAAGAAAAACATGTTGGTATGCATGGTACTAGTGTTACATTATGTCTCTCTAAGAAAAATATGTTTGCTGGCATGTTTGCCATCTCATCTCAGGCTCCACCCCAGTGTAACAACCTGCTTTAACTTAACTAAAAACAGACAAAATTACATCACGCGTGCATCTTTCAACTCAAAATTGACCGTGGGTTTTATTCGTTCGTTGTACTATTCGATCAAGCCATACAATCCTGTTGCATTGTATGCTATCAACCAGCACTAGCTAAAAACATAGACATTGGCTTCTAGCTTTCCTGATCCATCCGGCAATCCTGAATTCCTTATAGGGAGCACATATATAGGCAACTGCACTGCCAAAGCAAACAACAGGCTATAGCCATCGGCCATGGTAGTTGAGCTCTGATATGCATGATGACAGCGCTTCCCTCACCATCTTGTTATCTGCTTCCACATACAGCACGTCTTCGAACAAGCTCTTTGCCTGCTCCAGAAGCCTTATCTTCTCCCTGTTGTTCCGAGGCCGCAGATGCGATCGCTGCTGCAGTGCGGTGCCCCATCTGTAGAGAGCTGCAGTGCCATAACAATTCCGCATCAGCAGACATACCCACACCCACCCACCCAACCAACATAATATGGCAAACATCAGAGTTGTCATCAAACCTTCTGGGGCGTAAGTGTTGCTTCTCGACAGCATGGCATCAAACTTATCAATTGCAGCCAGATACACCTGGTCAGCATCAACTGCTGCTTCCTGCATCAACATTCCAAGTAAATGCAACCGGCATGAAAACATTTCAAGTCTTCTTCACAAATAGAAAAACCTAAAAGACCAGCATTTGATTTTAGCAAACTGTCACTGGTTCTCGGACAAATTCTTGCCTAGGTGAATATTAATTATTGGCAGTTTGAATTCCTAGAGCATAAAAGAAGACCTTTCTTTCAACTCGTAATAGATGATAAAAGAAAATGGCATATATTGATGTCCATACCGGTCCGATATCTGCAAGTAACTGCGCCCGGAAAATAAGTGCCAGCCCCCAGTTGTACAATGCCTTGACGTCACCCGAATCTATCGAAAGGGCAGTCCTGTAGCTTCTGCCAGCCTCAACAAGGAGGCTTTCACATTCTTCACATACATCAACAAGGGCTGATGAAATGTTGTCCGTGCTTAAGATTGTGCTATCTACCTTCCTGGACCGTGAAACACGCTCTCTTCCATTGAGAAAAGCCCCGCTGCTGGCCAAGAGCGTTCTGAGCTCGCGACTAATCTTGAGCTTGAGCTCTCCGTGGAGCAGGTAGGTGTTCCCAAGCTGACCCACAGCTACCAGACTTGTTGGCCTCAAAGCTACAGCTGCAGAAAGGAGCCTAGCTGATTTGTACAGCAGCGCGTCTGCAGTCTCTTCATCAGCCATGGCCACCTTGGCCTTGCTCAACAGCTCTGCAGCCTCCTTGACATAACGGCTGAACTCCTCGCCATCCAAATCAGTAGCGGCGCTTTCATCCGAATCAGTAGCGGCACTTTCATCACACGCAGGATCCAAAGGGGCAGCATTGTCGGCAAAGCGTCCATCTGCCCTGTGCTGTGCTTCACTGACTTGGCTACCACCGTCACGGCGCTCAATATTGAACCTGTAGGACCTGTCCCGAATTTCAAGCGTCCTCTCCAGGAAAGATGACTGCACGGATTCGGTGGAAAACCTGGGAGAAGCATTCCTGTGCTTGAACACTAGTCTCTCCAAGCGAGCATCTCCCAGGTTCGCCTGAGCGCCCATTCCTGCACTGCCATCCTCGTCAAAGTGCAGCATTCCACTTTGTTGTTGCGGCTGAGGACGTGTAGCAGCAGCAGGCTTGGCCACATCTGAATTGGTGTTGTTCTTGGAAGGCGCCTGCTTCTTCCTTGGCGAGCTAAGGGTGAGGTCCCGCACGGCGTGGCGAGCCCAGGCACCGAGATAGTCTGCGAGGTCCCCGAGCGGTCGGAGCACGGGCGTGCGGTTGGCGTCGCCCTGGGCGGCGAATCTGGCGACCGCATCGCGCAGGCGATCCACGGCCTGGACGAGGAGGCCCGGGTCGGCTTGAGACAGCAAGTGGCCCCTCAAGGCGCGGAGCTGGGCGTCGAGGTCGGCGAGGAGGGCGGAATCTGATTGCGGGGCCGGGGAGGAACTCGTGATGGAAAAGCCCGGCGTGTACTGGGGAGCTG
>NC_028453.1:40116873-40171132 GCF_000263155.2 Setaria italica | reverse complement strand
ATGTAGCAAATCTAAAAAACGAAAATGAATCGGAAAAGAGCAACAATAACCTCTTCTATCTCTGCGTGCACCATCCATTGTCCAAGACGCATGAGGAGATATTAGACTTGCAGCAAGATATAGCATAAATGAAATGTTACAGCACAGATGGTTAGGAGCAATACAGACAGATTAAATAGACGGTAAATGAAATTGATCGAAAAACCAAGGAAGCACAAAATATACATATGCAGCAGATCGTCACGTAATACAACCAGTTTGAACAAAATCTCAAGACACTTGGAAGACAGGAACATAGTACACACATCCTCATTTACCTTATTAATACCAGGATACACACATCCCACCTCTCTACAAAATGCAATAACAATATATAGTAGTAATGTAATGTAATGAATCAAGGTGCCCCAACAAAATACACAGTAGGTGCCTCAGCCATGCCAGCAATTCAGACACTTTCACCACCGCCTCCTCTGAAACAACTCTATCCTCCTACCGCAAATGATTAGCTCAGGCAGCTGCGATAGGCTCAGTTGCTGGTGCAGGTGCTGCCCCCGCGGCCTTTTCCATCTCAGGGACGCTGCCGTTCGCAGGGGCTGCTGGCTTTGCTCCATCCTTTGCAGCAGCAGCTGGAGCTCCGTCCTTTCCAGCAGCAGCTGGCGCACCATCCTTGCCGGCGGCTGCTGCAGGTGGCGGAGGTGGCTTCATGTGTGGCGGGGGAGTGTGCTTCAGCTTCAGCAATATCTGCCGCATCCGAGCCATGTCCGTCGGCTTCCCAGGCTTTGGGCCCTGGATCACCACGATCCCAGGCTTCTTCTCCTTCTCCTTATCTTTCCTCGCCCCTCTCTTCTCAATGTTAGCAATCTCGTGTGGGATAAGTTCTGATATCGCCTTCCAGTACTGCTTACCCGCGCCGGCGTGGAACTTCTCCTGGTTCGCTAGGAAAAGCTAGCAACAAGCAGTCAAACAGGACTCAGGTTTCCATCGTGCGGAAAAGGATATGCAGGGCTCTGATCTTAAGGAAGTACCACCTACCTTCTCCCTGTCACGGTTTTGACCCTTGCTGGTCTCAAGGTTGAGCTTCCGCTTCTCAACGAAAGCTTTCTTAAATTCTTCAGCATCAAGGATGATTTGGCTCCTCAGCTCCTTCTCCTTCTTTTCCTTTTCCTCAAGGAGGATTGCATTTTGACTGTAGATGATTGCAGTATATAGTTAGAATAACGAGAGAGAGGACATCAATCGACAAAAGTACCAGCAACCATTATTCCAGCAAGTCCTTAACGTGACTGTCCTGCTCTAGTCGAAGATATGGCAATCTACATGAAGATATTCCGTGGCTAGCAGCTGCATCTAGAGCATACCATTATCTCGCAATTGTTATGGCTGGCTGGAGGAGGATAAAAGCAAACTAGGACAAGCAAGCTGAGTAGATAGAGAGTACAAAGTGAGGGACAAAGAACAGCAGCAGCAAGGCTCACTTTTAGAAGAACTGGCAGAATTGCTGATAATTTTCATAATTACGTCTGCAGAGTTAACTGCACCATGATTGACAAATGAACTGGTTACAGTCACAGGGCATTGAGCGTAGTGCTGCAGCACGCATCCGTCAATGAGCCTAGAATCCCACAAGTGTTTTATATTACCAATATACATGGACTAAGGCGAAGCGTGGATCACATCGCATGCGCTGATTCATGAGCAGAGCTGTAAAGTAAAAGAAACGGATGATGCATCAAATGTAGACTTGGCGCAGGAAATGAGATCTAGGCAAGTTGTTGGCGCGCGACGATCGGAAGCGTAGATCTAGGAGAATCTAGCAGTGCGCGGGCCTGGATCTGAGCAGCGGAAGGAGGGGAGGTGAAGAAGGAAGGGTTACCGGCGCCACTCGCGGAGCAGGAACCCCTCGTCGCGGCCCATCTCGGTGGGCGGCGGGAGGATGGGCCCACCGTTGGAGTCAGGGGCGAAGGGGTCGTCGTCGTGGACGGCGCCGCCGTTGGCCTGGGGCATGCCGAAGGGCGAGGGCGGCGCGTCGGAGCGGAAGGCGTAGGGGTCCGGGGAGGCCGGGAATCCGTCGGCGGAGGCGTGGACGTCGGCCGAGCCGTCGAAGTGGAGGAAGGCGTCGCCGCCATGGAAGGGCGCGGCGGCGGCGGGGGAGGAGGTGGGGGAGTCGAAGGCGGTGGCCATGGCTTGGCCCCCTCGGGATCTGGATCCTCGGCAAGGTGGTGGTGGCCTGGTGGGTG
This sequence comes from Setaria italica, assembly GCF_000263155.2. Classification (NCBI taxonomy): domain Eukaryota; kingdom Viridiplantae; phylum Streptophyta; class Magnoliopsida; order Poales; family Poaceae; genus Setaria; species Setaria italica. The sequence goes on along the minus strand of NC_028453.1, from coordinate 40,168,892 downwards.
TGCGCAGCTTGATCTGACCTGTCCAACAAGCCAATGGAGGAAAGGAAATGTATAAGCAAGGAGGTGAGGAGGGAGCCCGACCGCCGCCAGTGACCGTATTGCCCCTGGGCCCTGGCCCATCAATATGTATGGTCCAAACAGGCTGGAGTAGAAATGTGTTTAAAAAGCCCACCTTATGGGCCTGTTTGGTTGCCTGGTTCCAGCCCGGCCAGCTCTCGGCATGCGACTTCCGCGCAATTAGCGGCTGAGCCAGGCTCCCGTGATGCAAGATGCTCCTCCTAAATAGGTCCGCCGGAAACGCGGGAATCGAGCGTTTCTGCTAAGCCAGGCCGACGCAAGTACACAAGTTGCACGAGTGCAGAGAGAAGCGATGCGAGGCCAGCTCGTGCGCCCAGACAACCAATCAACTTCTCTGCTGACCATGCTGCATGCGTGCAGGCAACCAAACAGTCGCGGGAATCGAGCGTTTCTGCTAAGCCAGGCCGATGCAAGCACACAAGTTGCACGAGTGCAGAGAGAAGCGATGTGAGGTCAGCTCGTGCACCCAGACAACCAATCAACTTCTCTGCTGGCTATGCTGCTTGCGTGCAGGCAACCAAACAGTCGCGGGAATCGAGCGTTTCTGCTAAGCCAGGCCGATGCAAGCACACAAGTTGCACGAGTGCAGAGAGAAGCGATGTGAGGTCAGCTCGTGCACCCAGACAACCAATCAACTTCTCTGCTGGCCATGCTGCATGCGTGCAGGCAACCAAACAGTGGGTACAAAGTGGGTATTTGCATGATAACAGTGTGGCTGGGGAGGGCGTGGCTCCCCGATGGGATGCAAGGATGGAGCGTGCAGCCAACCAAACAGGCCCAAACGGCCCATTGGGCATCTCATCTAAACGTGTGCCCGCCGCTCCTAGTCGAAATCCTCCTCGTCTTCCTCCCCGCTACCACGCCGCCGCCGAAATCCATGGCCGCCGCCGAGGTGAACCCGACCCCCAACCCGGCTCCAACCTCCGACCCTACCGACGGGAACAAAGCCAAATCGCGGGAGACGGACCGACGCCGGCGCCGCCGCAAGGCCAAGAAGAACAAGGCCGCCGCCAAGGACGCCGACGCCGACGCTAAGGACACGGATGAGGGAGCTTCTGCCAAGGAGAACGATGATCCCAACTCCAATCCTCAGGTGACCGGCTTTCCCCCGCTGCATCCTCGGTTTCGATACGCCCAGCTGCTAAAACCTAGGGTTTCTGATCGTGCTGGATTTGTTGCAGGTAGAGGTAGAGGTAGAGTACGTGCCGGAGAAGGCCGAGCTGGACGACCCCCTCCTCGATGACTTCAAGGCCATCTTCGAAAAGTTCACCTTCAAGGACGCTGCCGCAGCAGCCGCCGAGGTACATCACTCTCTCCTTTACTTCCACCACAAAAATCTCGGAACAGATCTCGAGATGATGGGATGCTTCCGAGCCCTAATAATTTGGGGTGTTTCACTCACAGGATGACAAGGGAGATGAGGGTGCTGCGGATGCCGCAAACAAGTCGTCACTGGATGACGACGACGACGACGACGACGATGACCAGGAGGCACAAAAGAAGAAGGAAGGAGGGTTGTCCAATAAGAAGAAGAAGCTGGAGCGCAGGATGAAGATTGCAGAGCTCAAACAGATATGCAACAGACCCGACGTCGTAGAGGTGCTTTCTTCTTTCCAATCGAGTTATCCCACTGCCACCAATTTGATTGCTCATCAACAAATCCTAACACTACTGGTTACTTTTGTTTCTTCATTGCTAGGTCTGGGATGCAACTGCTGCAGATCCAAAATTGCTCGTATATCTCAAAGCCTACAGAAATACAGTACCTGTACCTAGGCACTGGTCCCAGAAGCGAAAGTTCCTGCAGGTTTGTGACCTTCAACTCATCTTGTTAGAAATATGGGTACTCATATTTGGTGAAATCAGTTAGCATAGGGATTGTGATTGTATTTCCTTCTCAGCGGATCATTGAGGGTGTGGGGGTGTGGGAGCACAATGTCCATATGGTTTCACACCTCTTATACAGATACGTAATTCTTGCAGGGGTGGCTCTAACAACCGGGGAGGCTGGTCTTGGTGGTGCAATACTTTTGAGTGGGTTCTGTAGTCTAAATATCCTATGATAATCGAAACTAGTCTTTTTTCACATGAGGCCTCTTCAGTGGAAGAGATAGTCCAGCTAGAGTCAATGGGCTTGAATATTAATTGGAACCACAAATATGACTTGCTTTTCTTGTTTTTTAAATAAATCTTCCTTTAGTCTATACATGTTTAAGCACAATATTTTCATATTCATCTGTTTATAGCAGTTTCTTGTGTGGATATAGTCAATTTACATTGTCATCTTTTTGTTTCAGGGGAAGAGAGGTATTGAGAAACAGCCTTTCCAGCTTCCTGATTTCATTGCTGCAACTGGAATAGAAAAGATAAGACAGGTAATTTGGTTCCGGTATCTAAACAAGTTACTTCTCTGTCTGCTCAGTTTCTGCCTTCTTGAAGGAATGCTGCAGAGCTGTTTATACCATCTCGGGAATATGAAAAGTCTAATTGAACACTAAATTTCTACATAGGCTTATATTGAGAAAGAAGACAGCAAGAAATTAAAACAGAAGCAGCGGGAGCGTATGCAGCCCAAAATGGGCAAGATGGATATAGATTATCAGGTAAACTTCTTTCCTCCTGCATGCCACATATTTTTGTTTATTATGCCTACTTTACATTTTCTTCCTTGGTTACATTCACATGATTTGTTGCTGTGCGGGGGTATTTACCGTCGTCATGCAAATATAAAGCCTCCACATCTGGTCTTGAGTATTTCTTGTCTTAATGTCATGATAGGTTGCAAGCATTAGTTGTGTTGCTGTTCTATTGTTCTGCGAATTATGTTTATGTGTTAGATCTGGCTAGCTACCCGGTTTTGAAATAGTTGTCTTGCAGAATGGATCGTCTAACAATAAAATTGTTCCCTGCAGGTTTTGCATGACGCGTTCTTCAAATATCAAACAAAACCCAAGTTGACTAGTCACGGTGATCTGTACTATGAAGGCAAAGAGTTTGAGGTACCTATGCTCTTTCATGTTTGCAGAGTGCAGACATAAAGCAAATACAGTCAATGTATGGTTTTGGTAATACAATGCTATGTTCCTAACTTCTAATGGGTTTGGCAGGTTAAACTAAGAGAAATGAAGCCAGGCATGCTGTCCCGAGAGCTCAAAGACGCTCTCGGTATGCCTGATGGTGCCCCACCCCCATGGCTTATAAACATGCAGGTCTGTTCTTTTAACTTGCATGTTCAGCTGTTCTCCTATTGATAAAGCCTTTGTTATTGGCTAACTTAAATCAATGCATAATTTGTCAGCGCTACGGTCCCCCTCCCTCTTATCCTCAACTGAAGATCCCAGGTCTAAATGCTCCAATCCCTCTTGGTGCCAGTTTTGGTTATAGACCAGGGGAATGGGGAAAGCCTCCTGTTGATGAGGTATATCATCTATTTGAAACCTGGCTTTTACACTGTCTTGATGTACTCGCAGTTCCTTTCCTAAGCTCTTGTATTGTTTCTTGCCAACAGAATGGACGTCCACTCTATGGAGATGTTTTTGGTGTTCTGCAGCAGGATGAACCTAACTATGATGTATGTTTTAGCACTAAACACTTCAGAGTCAATTTAGAACCAGAACTTATTTGTTCTCTTCAACCTTGTAGGATGAACCTGTTGATCGCAGTAAACACTGGGGAGATTTGGAGGAAGAGGAGGAGGAGGAGGAGGAGGAGGAAGAGGAAGAAGAAGAACCAATGGAAGACGAGGAAATGGAAGATGGAACTGAGTCTGTCGATACCATCTCAAGGTGAGTTCCTATTTTTTTTCTTTAGTGTTTCGTAGGCACCAAGTTTTCCTTTTGAGTAACAGAGTAGACATGTATGCCTAATTTTTCTCCTGTAAACAGTACTCCAACTGGTGTTGAAACACCTGATGTGATTGACCTCCGTAAGCTGCAGAGGAAGGAGCCGGAGAAGCAGGCAGAACGGCCGTTGTACCAGGTGAGTATTGGGTAGTATTGGTTGGGGTTTGTGTTATATCTGTCATCACTGATGTTTTATGTTTTCCTTGGCTCCTGAAGGTTCTCGAGCAGAAGGAAGAAAGGATCGCCCCTGGGACACTATATGGGTCAAGTCATACGTATGTGCCCTTGAGCCTAAAACCTATTCCCTAGGTTTCTGTTTAGTTGAAAGTTGAAGCATAAAGACATGACATCTCATGCTGTATATGCTCACTTTGCAGGTATGTGCTGGGAACACAAGATAAATCATCAGCTCCGAAAAGGGTGAGTGGTGGAGCTATTTATCAGCTTCTATGTGCTCTTTGGTACTAGGTCGCTTCCCTGAGATTTGACTTGTATTTGATATTTTTTTTATGGATGTTAAATTTGGTGGCAGGTGGATCTGCTTAAGAATCAGAAGTCGGACAAAGTGGATGTCACGATCCAACCTGAGGAACTGGAAGTCATGGATGATGTTCTGGCAGCCAAGTAAGACTGACACTGCCTGTTGTCTTTTAAGTTATTAGTAGTTGATGCGGTTATTTCTTTTTTTCCCTTTAGAGTCAGAACTGTAACCCATCATCTTACAATAATGTAACAGGTACGAAGAAGCACGGGAGGAAGAGAAGCTTCGGAATCAAAAGGAGGACTTCAGTGACATGGTGGCAGAGGTATGCACGATCATCCTTTCCTGTGGTTTTTTTTTTAAAAAAAAGTTGTGATACATATAGCAGCCTGATGAATGGATGGGTTGCCCTGTGCAGAATGCTCACAAGAGGAAGAGGAAGCAAGAGAAGGAAGGCAAGTCGAAGAAGAAGGAATTCAAGTTTTAGGCTGATTTGTGTCCATCTGGCGAACCAAAGTCACCTCACCTAGATGTTTTTGCAAGCTATTGTACTAGCACGTTAACGTTTGTGACCTTGACTTGTCTGGAATGAACGTGGTCTTGTTGGATTTGCAGCTGTGATGCTCAATGTTTTTTTAGTTGTTTTTTGTATTATGGTTTTTTAGTTGTTTTGTGCACCCTACCCGAGAGCTGTTAGCATACGTTTTGGTTTGAACAAGATGCACATCGCATCTTAGGAGGACAAGCTGCAGGTAACTGCTAACTAGTTTTGGTGTCAACCCCTTAATTGGTGACTTAGGTTAATTGGTGACTTAGGGCTTGTTTGGCAGTAAGGTGTTAAAAGTTTAACACCCGTTACATCGGATGTTTGGATGCTAATTAGGAGTATTAAACATAGGCTAATTACAAAACTAATTGCACAAATGGAGTGTAATTCACGAGACGAATCTATTAAGCCTAATTAGTCTATGATTTCACAATGTGGTGCTACAGCAACCATTTGCCAATGATGGATTAATTAGGCTTAATAGATTCGTCTCGCGAATTAGCATAGGGTTCTGCAATTGGTTGTATAATTAGCTCATGTTTATTTCTTCTAATTAGCATCCGAACATCCGACGTGATACTGTTAAAATTTAATACCTCGTATGCAAACACCCGACGGTGGAAGGACAAAAGAGCATGGCTTAATTATGCGTAAGAAGAATGGACACGTAGCATTGCTGTTGAGAGGTAGGTTAGGTGGTGGGCCTTTTTCTTAATAAAGAAAAGATAATGTTTGGCAGGACCCGCGTGCTATATGCACAACCCCACCGGCCACCGAAAGCAAAGCAGGCAAAGCAAAAAAAAATTTAAACCAGGCAAAGCAAATTAGGGGGTGTTTAGTCCTTAGTACTAAAGGTTAGTCCTTTAATTTTTCAAGTGGTTGCTTTCAGGAACTAAAAAGAATCTTGGATAGGGTGTACCTCTCATTAATACCTCGTGCCTCCTCCCTTACCCCACTCGCCCCATCGTCAGCTCCCGCCCCCACTGCCGCTCCAACCCGTCAGGAGGGGCCTCGTGAGGCTGCGTGCGGGGAGGTGCAGAGACGCGACGCGGTTGCCGGCGTTGTAGGACACACCATCCTAGGTGCAGCACGCGGCGGGGAGAGGAGGAGGAGGAGGAGGACCACGTAACACGGAGATCGGCACTGTCAGCACTCGTGAGGTTCCTGACGAAGGCTCGCATCGCGCGGAGGTCGTCCGGGTGGCACAGTGTGACTGCCGCAGCGGCGGCCGCGATAGGAGGAGCAGGAGTGGGAGCAGGAGTGCGACAGGGGCAGCAGTGATTAGGGAGCAAGTCGATCATTGTTCAACTCGTTTAATGCCCTTTAGTTACGGGAACGGGGAGGGGACTAACCAGACAAGCGAAGGTGGAGAGCGGGTGTCAACCCAACGAACCGAACCGGCCCGGCCCATAAAACGAACGGGAGGGGAAATGGAAAGGAAATAATAAATTATAGAACCCTCTTCCTTCCTCACCTTCTTCCTCCTCCCCCAGCACCAGCACCAGCACCAGCAGAGAGAAAGCCGCCTCCTCACCGTCACGCGTCACCTTCCCTTCCATTTCCTTTCCTTCTAGAACCCTCCAGAACCTCCTCCCGCTGCAACGGAGCCCCCCACCGCCTCTAGCACGGAAGGCCGCCCCAGCGATGAAGCACCCGCCGCCGCCGACGCCGCGCCGCTGCGGCGTCGTGGCGGCGGTCGTCGCGCTCGTCCTCCTCGCCTGCCTACAGATCCAGTACCACCACCTCAAGGTTGCCATCCCTCCTCCATCCATCTCCGCCCCGCCGGGCCTAGCTATTTTTCCATTTTTAGCTCCCCCTCCCTTTCTTGTTTCTTCACCCGCCGCGCTGTCTGTCTCTGGACACTTCTTGCTCTGAAATCTTCAGGTGGATCTCGGGAAGGCCGGCTTTGCCTCTGCCACGCAAGAAAATACCAACCGCATTCACTTGGGGATCACCACCAAGGCGGCCACTGCCACCACCAACTCCTTGCCGCGCGGGATCGTCGAGCGCCACTCCGACATGTATCTCCGACCGCTCTGGGATGACTCCGCTGCAGCCACCCACAAGGTACCTTTCTCTTGTGACTGACTGCTTGTCTGAATTCATAAGTCACTCAGTATAGCTCTGAATTTTGCAAAGTCGCTTCTTTTCTGCGAAATGCACAGGTGTTAAGCCTTCCACACCACAAACTAGTCGTTCCAGGAATCACCATTTTTTATCCGTTATTAGTACGCCTTTTCCTTGCTAATTGCTAATTATTATCATGCTCCCTTATACACGCAGAATAAAAATGATGACCCCAGTGCTCTCCTGGCCATGGCAGTTGGCATCTCCCAAATAAAAAACGTCGACACTATGGCACGTAAGGTATGTGTTTCGATCAACTTGTCCTTTCCCTTATCCAGAGCTGTCTATGTTGCCTGGGAAAAAAGGAGAGAGGTTTATCTAATATGATTGTTTGCTTCCTGTAGTTTCTCAAGGAAAACTATGCAGTAATGCTCTTCCATTACGATGGAAATGTAGATGGATGGCGTCATCTTGAGTGGAGTGATAAGGCCATACATATTCTCGCTCACAACCAAACAAAATGGTAACTGTATGAAACCTCATCGCTCTGTTATGTATGAGTACAGTAGCTGGACTTCTGATAGTCCTTTTTCAGTACGTGCTGCAGCAGTTTGCCTTCCATCATATATGCCCCCCTTCTCAGAAGAATTAAACTCACATTCCTGCTGCAGGTGGTTTGCTAAGCGTTTTCTTCATCCTGATGTCATGGCTATATATGATTTCATCTTTTTATGGGATGAAGACCTTGGAGTGGATAACTTTAACCCAAGAAGGTATGCGTAATGCCATAATCCTTTTCCACTAGTCAGACACGTTACTAAGTTTCCAAATTCAAACTAACCATATTATCATCCAAGGGTGCTGAATATTGGCCATTTCTAGAGCAGCTGCATTAATTTGATTCTCATACTCTTTTGTGCTCTGGCCTGAGTAACCTCTTTTAGGTAATGGGAATAGGCTTTGTAAATCCAAGTTATTTTGTGTTACTGTTTGGTGTGATTTATCCAATGGAAATGGGGTAGGAATTTCTGCAAAATGATCTCCGCCTCCTTTGTATACATAAGCTCCTAAAATTTATTTTTCTGTTGAAAGATGCTTCCTCAGATTTTATGTTATCTGCCTAGGTATCTGGATATAATGGTTTCTGAAGGCTTAGAAATAACACAACCTGCTCTGGACCCTGATTTATCAACTGATATCCACCATCGAATCACAATCCGCAATAAGCTGTCAAAAGTGCACAGGTGCTTCCATCTTTCTAATTTTCACGCAAATTTCCTTTGTGTCCCCGTCTCGCCGCCCCCCCCTCCCCCCCCCCCCCCCAAAAAAAAAAAAAAATCTATGCTCTAAAAACACCCTTTCAACTTTTTATGTAGGAGAATATACGACAATCGACCTAGTATGAATTGTTCTGATGAAAGTAAAGGACCTCCTTGTACAGGGTAAGGACCTAAGCTAAAAATTATTTCTATGCTCTAAAAAGCACTCTTATGCAGTTACTTTATTTGGGAGGTACTCATGTATCGCTTCATACTTTATAATATTTATTTCAGAAAACTAGTAACATTGATGTAGTCTATTCCTATTTTGTTAGACCATTTGGTTATTGAAGCAAAATCGCATTTTGCAGCTGGTTGATTCTTGACCAGTTATCTTATGAACTGTCCCAACACATTCCACAAAACATCTGAAGATGTTGTGATTTGCATTCTTGGATAGGTGGGTTGAGGGCATGGCACCAGTTTTTTCTCGCGCTGCCTGGAAATGTGTGTGGCATCTAATCCAGGTGCGATTATCCTCTAGCCTGACCATTTTTTTTTAAAGATTATTTTGATGATAGTCAATAACAAGTCAACAACCTCTTGTTTGGTTTCATAAAGTGTGAGTGGAAGGTCATAGCTTTTAATAACCTTTTACTTGTTTTTTAATCTCTTGAGCTTGCAGAATGATCTAATTCATGGATGGGGTCTTGACATGAAGCTTGGCTATTGTGCTCAGGTACTCGAGATATGTTTCATATTCTTAAGAGATAGGATGTCTTTTTAGACATGCTATTTCAGCTACCATGCCCTCTGTTAAACAAGATGGGCACATGGCATTTTCTAGGAAAACCGAAATGCCAATTGACACAGTCACATGATATTTCAGGGTGATCGAACTGAGAAAGTTGGTGTAATTGATAGTGAGTATGTTGTCCATCAAGGGATACCATCTTTAGGAGGACCATCACTTAGCAGCAAGGTACGCTTGTCGTAACAAACTGATATTTTCTAAAGACTTGGTAAAGGAATTTAGGACGCGGTGTACTGTTTTCTCCGAAACTAGTTTGAAATCTTGTCGGATCATCCATTCAGATATTCCGCTCTGATTACCATTCGTATTACATAAATGATCTAGCCTGGGAGTTTTTTCTTTGTTGTGTTTTGCTACCAGTTCTTGTTTCTTTACCTTAGTTGGGGTATACCTGCATGATCGTAACAATAGAGAATAAAGGTAACCGACACATGTCATTACTGACATCCTTTCTTGTTGGTGTAGACACCTCGAAGATCACTGGATTTGAGGACCCATGTGAGTATAACCTATGCCTTGTCTTCCTAGATTAGAGAATTATAAGTTGTCATTATTACTTATTATCCCTTTATAATAGATAAGAAGACAATCATCAGCTGAGCTGGAGAAGTTCAAAGAACGGTGGAACAGGGCTGTAAGGGAAGATGAAGGATGGAGGGATCCTTTTGAATCTTGAATTCAAAAGTCGATTGCTTAGAGAGCAGAATGTGATGACACCACAGATGAGTGAAGCTGGTCAGTGGCCGCAGTCATATATAGCAGTAGTTATAGGATGATGAATGACTTACACACACCACCACAATTTTATCCCCGTGAGACAAAGGAAGTACTGGAAAATGTTATCGTCAATACAAGGAGCAGCTTATGGAGGAGATGAAACTAACAAGGGACTATACTATACACAGTGCTGTAATTTTTGGTCCGTCGACTAGAGTTGTATTGTATAGTGATATATCATATAAGAAAGATACATGCTTGACGCTTGTGCAGTTATTTAACCAGAAATCTTACATACATAACCTAGAGCAGATTTCTTTCCTACAAACTGTACTATTGCATTATGGTACTACCATGTAAGAGGAAGAAGAAGCCTCCCTGGGTAGTGGAATTCCGGTGTTATCTCGTCTGAACACACGAGTATTTCTTTTCTTTTCCTTTCTTTTCTGACAGTGAGTGGCAAGAGAGTCCTAGGTCCTGTTTGTTTCAACTTCTCGGGTAGAAAGTTAACTCCGAGGAAATGAGCTGAAAAAGCTAGCTGAGAGGAGTTTTTTTCTAGCTTTTGGTATGCTGAGAAGATAAAAATTTATTATAAAAGCCAATAACAAAAGGTCAGAAATAAAAAATCAACTTTCAGAAAGCTAGCTTTCCAGCTAAAAGTCCAAAAGCAGAAGCTCAGGCAGGGCCGTAGTAAATGGTAGCACTGCAACAATGCTGGCTGCAGCCAGACAGAGTAGGGGTAAGGCCATTTTATGTATTTGGCCCAAGCCCATTCGCTACTATCATCCGGCCCGGTCCGGCCTGGTGGAGGGTCTCCGTCGTCTCCGTCGCTCCACCTCCACCACCTGCAGCTCTGCAGGGAGGAGGAAGAACTTGTTCTCTTCCCCGATGGATGGGGTTCCTCACTCTCTCTAGGAGCTGCCAGAGCGACTACTAGCGAGGGAGGGAGGGGGTTAGGGTTTCTTCTCCTGATCAGGGGTTAGGGGTTAGTTTCGATTTCGAGGATGCGGAAGCGGGATCTCGGGATCCTACTGCTCGCCGCCTTCGCCGTCTTCTTCTCCCTCCACCACGAGGGCGACTTCTCCTTCCGCGAGTCCTGGTACCACCTCGCCGACGAGGACTTCCCCATCAAGTACGAGGCCGACCGCCTGCCCCCGCCCCTCATCGCCGACCTCAACGGCGACGGCAAGCCCGAGGTCCTCCTCCCCACCCACGACGCCAAGATCCAGGTCCTCCAGCCGCCCCACGCCCGCCACCTCAACGATGACACCTCCTTCCACGAGGCCCGCCTCATGGCCGACATCTCCCTCCTCCCCGACAACGTCCGGGTCGCCTCCGGCAGGCGGCCCATCGCCATGGCGGTCGGCAACGTCGACCGCTCCTACCGAGCCGGCGACGTCAGGAAGCAGGTCCTCGTCGTCGTCACATCCGGATGGTCCGTCTTGTGCTTCGACCACAACCTCAAAAAGCTATGGGAGCAGAATCTCCAGGATGACTTCCCTCATGGCGCACACCACCGCGAGGTCGCCATCTCCATAACCAACTACACTCTCAAGCATGGAGATGCTGGCCTTGTCATCGTAGGAGGAAGGATGGAAATGCAGCACCATGTATGTTGCCTCTTCGCACTATTTGTACTGTATTGGTCCACATGCTTTGCTTGCTTGGATTTGGATGTGCTACTCGCTTATACCCTTGTAATTCAGTCGGCAGATCTTTTCGACGAATTTATGATGCCAGAAGACCACCGCAGAAGCACCGATGAAAAACAGGTTTCTTTTTCTTCCCCCCCTGTGTAGGAAACAGCTTCTTAGATTGCTATGAAACCGAACCATTTGTTGCTTTACCTTGGCTACTTACATTCATCAAGAGACCTAACCTGTGTTGGTGCTTCACCTCAATCCCGTGCAGGGCTCTGAGACTGGCACTGCAGACCTGCGCCATTTTGCCCTTTATGCCTTCGCTGGACGTACTGGCGAGCGAAGATGGAGCCGGAAGAATGAGGTGCACTGAATTTAACTTCTCATTTTATGTCAGTAATTTGGCTCCACTGTTAGTCAAAAGGATGTTCCTCTTTATTTCATGTTCCGTCTTAGCATGGAAAGGTCAAATATAACTTGACACTACATAAAGTTTAATGTCTTCAAAGGACTTGGCTTATATATCATTGCTAAGTTTCTCTTTTGGCCTGGCAGAACATCCAGTCACAGCCATCAGATGCTTCAGTGATGATACCACAGCACAATTACAAGCTTGATGTCCATGCCCTCAATAGTCGTCAGCCTGGTCAGGTCAGGATTATCTTCACCAATCTTAGTAGTGGGTACCTAGAAGCAGATACTCATATTTGAGCAAGTCTTGTGTCAATGTTTTCATATGCTCTCTGTTGCTTGATTTAAGTATTGTGTTGTGGATTGTCTTCTGATGAAGTTGGTGTCATCAATTATTGTTGTAGCAGCTATTGTTATGACGGCCTGAATTGCTTACTTATTTGCACTCTGCTTGGTGGCAATGCTTTTCCAACCTAAAGTGTGTTATGTTTTTTGAGCTTTAAAGGTCTCAAGTCCATGGAAAATTCATGTAAACTCAAGATGTCAAATCTTGCTACCTATTTGTGGTTTGATTTGAGTATAGATGTCAAATGTGTTGTTCTTTGCTCTTTTTTTGTTTCACACAGTGATATCTTGGCTAATTTGAATCTAACATGTCACATGTCAATTTTCAGTTTGAATGTCGTGAATTCAGAGAATCAATTCTTGGCGTCATGCCTCATCATTGGGTAAGAACAGTACATGTTTTCTTATATTTAGTTTTGATACTCTGGAATCATTGAACTTAGATTTGATGTTTTCCTTTTCAGGATAGGAGAGAGGATACTACCCTACAGCTTGCACATTTTAGAAGGCATAAAAGGAAACAAGTGAAGAAAACACAAGGAAAGGCTGCTATTAATAGTGTGAACAAGCCCATTGAACACAATCCACCTGGAAAGGATGCTTCCAATAGAATAGCTAGAGTGCTTGGGAAGGCTGCAGATATTGCTAGCTCAAATAAAGTCAGGAAGGTATGACGCATAAACATGGCTGTTGCATTCAGAATTTGCCTTGTCTTCTAGGAATGATTGCGGTCATCTTCAAGTCCCTGCATGAAGCACCATGGATGTCCTTACATATACTGTGTCTTGTCTCTTTGTTATGCTTCTTTTTGTAGTTTTGTCCAAATAGATTACAGTGTTCGCACACGGTGAAGTCAAACACCTAATGTTTTCTAATGAGATGCAACTTTTGCTTTTATTGCAGACACAGAGGACGATGTACATTCCGACAATCACTAATCATACTCAAGTATGGTGGGTTCCTAATGTTATCGTTGCACATGAAAAGGAAGGGATAGAGGCTGTCCATCTAGCTTCTGGACGTACAATATGCAAGGTCAACAAGATATATCCCTGTAATTTTATTTTACTTTAATACGATGCAACCATTCAGTGTATCACCTCTGACTTGATTTTTTTTTTGATACTATTCTTATTTCCAGCTTCATTTAACCGAAGGAGGGCTTCATGCAGATATTAATGGAGATGGAGTTCTAGATCATGTTCAGGTGCGTTGGGGTTATTACTAGTGTTGGGATTTAGTTTTTTATGTACACCAGCTTTTCTTTGGTTCTGGGTTGTTCATGTAATTCATATTTCCTGTCCGTAAGCTTAAGAATTTGCGATATTTGGATATGCCCATTAAGTAGGTCGACTGCTTGACTTGTAAGATGATGTGGTCTTCCAGTAGATTGATATGGTTCTGAAACCATTGAACAAGTTCAAGTGATGGATTTTTAATTCTTTCTGGAAGGAGAAAATGATATCCTCTGTCTATCCTTACCTTTTGATTTGTTTTCTATGGTTTTATTGCCAGAAAAATGAGTTAAAATGATTTGCATTTCTTGCATGTCGATTGCATTGCTATCTTGTATATCTACTGTAGTCATGTGTAAGGTGCAATGCTTGCATCAATATAATGTTAACATGATACACGAATATTCTTGTTTGTTACATACTTTGATGTCTAAAAGCTGATTTTCACATGTGCCATTGGGGACAGACATATCCAACTTAGAGCCATCATAATATCGTGTGCCTAATCAGTTCTAACTTGTAATGCCATTCTCCTCTACTGAGATCGGCAAAGCATTTGGCATACTGTTCTTCGCTAGCTATCTGCATTGATGCTGTGTTTATTGTCGTGGCCTCCCTTTGTATATGTAGAAGTAATGGTTGATGTTCACCATTTGTGTAGGTTGTTGGTGGAAACGGCATTAAAGAGCAGACAGTTGTAAGTGGGTCAATGGAAGTGCTGAAACCGTGTTGGGCAGTTGCTACATCGGGTGTTCCAGTGCGGGAGCAACTTTTTAATGTGTCTATCTGCCATTACAACCATTTTAATCTGTTCCATCATGGTGACTTTTCGAGAAGTTTTGGGAGGAAATTTGATACGACTGGTTTAGAGGTTGCGACTCCTATCCTGGTCCAGACAGATGATGGGCATAAACACAGGAGAGGAAGCCATGGAGATATCGTCTTTTTGACAAGCCAGGGAGAGGTCAGCATTTGTGCCTTGAGTGCCCTCCCCTCCCCTCCCTTTTTTTTTAACTAGTAGTTCATGTTGATGCAACCTTTAGCCTTAACACTGACAAGTGTGCACAAAATGGTGGTATGCTTGTGACTGTAGGTGACTTCGTACTCTCCTGGGCTGCTTGGCCATGATGCGGTATGGAGGTGGCAAGTATCAACAGGGGCAACATGGTCCAATCTCCCATCTCCGTCGGGGATGATGGAGAACATAGTGGTTCCTACTTTGAAGGCTTTCTCATTGCGTTCCTATGACCGAAAAGAGGTGATCATCGCGGGCGGCGATCAGGAGGCTGTGGTGCTATCACCTTCTGGTGGCATACTGGCCATAATCGAGCTTCCGGCGCCTCCCACCCATGCGCTGATCATGGAGGATTTCTCGGGCGACGGCCTGACCGACATGGTTGTGGTGACATCGGGGGGAGTGTACGGATTCGTGCAGATAAGGCAGCCTGGGGCTCTTTTCTTCAGCACGCTGGTGGGGTGCCTGATAGTTGTGATCGGGGTGATATTTGTGTCTCTGCACCTCAACTCGTCAAGCAGCGGTAAACCGAGGGCTTCTTCAGCGGAATACAGATGATGTTGAGAAGGAAGTGTGTTACTTATTTGATAGAAGACTTTGCATATATAAGCAAACCAAACCAAACCGGGGGCTAGCGAATAGAACTGGGGGTATGCATGTTACGGGCTATTTTGTTTTAGCCTGCACCAAGTGTTGGATTCATGTTGTTGTACGATAGAAGAGAGTATCTTTTTTCCAGAACTATTCCATCCAATATACTTACTAATGATACTATACTACTAGTAGCAGTTGCTCTGCTTCCTTTTTTGTTTGCAAAATCATGTATCGTATCTAGTTTTGTTTTAGCTGTGCCCACTGCCAGCAACCGCTAGTTTGGCAGGGCTGCGGCTTCTTCAGTGACTCCAGCTGAAGCTCTATCAAACGGTTTGGTCAAAAACGGCTTCACCGCTGGAGCACTGGAGGAGCTGGAGCTGTTTTATATGGAGAAGCCAAGCTAAAAAAAATAGCTCCGGTTCTGGCTTTTTTTTAGAATCCTACCAAACTAACCCTAACTCCTATTTCATAAACGTTTTCCTTTGGTGATCCTACCTCCTATTTCGTTTTCTTCGGTGATCCTGCCCCTAGCCTATTTCATAAACGTTTTCTTTGGTGATCCTGCCGCTGGTTCGAAGTATTGTTTTAGAATATTTTGAAGTGCAATTGTGTTTTAGAAAACTATAAAGCGACTTTTTAAAAACAGGTGGTGTGCAATTGTGTGCCCCTACTTGTCATCTTTTCTTTCCTTTTTTTTACGAAAGAGATGGAAACAAGAGGAAATAGGAATGCCATTCTTTGCGTGTCTCTGCTCCTCCGTGCATTTGTCTGTCCGTCCGGGTGGTCAACTGCTGCTTTCCTCCGACGCCTTGTATAATACTCTGTTCCGTTCCGTTCCGTTTGGCGTGGGTTGCGCAGCCATACTTTGATCAGGCGGAGCGGAGGCCGATAAAAATAACGGAATTCCACCATGGTGGCCATGGCGGTAGCGGTGGCGTTGCTGGTGGTGGGGTTCGTCGTCGGCGTCCTCTCCCTGGCCATCGCCGAGGGGGCAGCACTCCTCTGGGCCATCCGCACCCTCACCACCACCACCACCCGCCCCTCCAATTCCTCCTCCAATTCCAGCGACGACACATCTCCGGCTCCGCCTCCTCCTCCTCTCGGGGACCTCAAGCGACAGGTAGGAATCCAATCCATCATCCAATCCAATCCGATTCGCGTTGCAAGCGAGCGAGCGAGCAAGCAATCAAGCAATTCGACTATGGATTGTGTGGAATTCAGGGTTTCCTGTGGATTCTAGAGCAAGAAAAGATGCCCGCCAAAGCCAGCCACCACCCATCAAATGATGCCCAAAGCCACGGGGGGATCAAAGACAAGAAGACCGTCGTGGAGGTTTTCCCTGTGAAGATGTTGGCTAAACTTGAAGGCCACTCGCTCACCTTGTCTGCACCTGATGATGCTTCTCAGCAGACCACCACCATCCACCTGCTGGATTCTACAATTGTTGCTGTCTCTGCATCAAATCTACCCTCGCGTAAATGGTTAGTATGTATGCAATCTTCCACCATTTCATCTTTCCTTTTCTCCAGATTTTAATAGCCAGAATTGTTGTACAAAGCAAGCAATCAGACTAGTCGTTCTTCCTGGTTTCAATGGCTCAGACAGTTTGGCTATAACCTCTTCCATCAGGGCCAAGAGGTATCCAATAAAACTGGAAAGCAAGGAATCTCAGGTTTCCAGGGGGAGCAAGGTATGCTATGTTTATGCACAAACCTCTTGGGAAAAGGAATCATGGTGTAAAGCACTTCGTCTTGCATCTACTACTGACAAGGACAAGCACAAGTTCCATGCCATGTTGGCTCGAGAGTTCCGCAGCTACATATCCTCTTTGAATGCTGGATACCCATGTTTTCTAAAACCCTCCATGCTCTCGGGCCTGGAACAAGTACTTGTGGACAGCACTGTAAAGACCGATGGATCTTCAAAATTCAGAAATCTTCTAAAAAGGTTGGCAAAGAAGGCACCAGTAAAGGCTTCTCCCGACAGCAAAAGTCCGGTAACATCTAAACAGGATATAAAGCAACCTACTACACCTAGCTCTTCCGTGAGTTCCAACAGCCAGCTATCTTATTCCTCCCATACAAATGTGGAAGAAAAGCTTGCAGATGAGGGTACACTTTGTTGGAACCTCCTGTTCTCTCGGTTGTTTTTTGATGCTAAAATGAATGGTGAGGTCACCAAGGCCATCAAAGCACGCATTCAGGTCAGATGATGCTGATATTTTCAGGTGCGTTCATCCATTGTTCATATTTTCTTTCTATTGATTGATTCTTGTATGTTGTCAGCGAACATTATCAAACACGAGAACTCCAGCCTACATTGGAGAAATTACACTTGCTGGCCTCAGTCTTGGAAAGCTTCCACCATATCTACACAGAATGAGAGTCATCCCACTGGATTTGAACGAGCTGTGGGCTTTTGAAGTCGATTTTAACTATTCTAGTGGAATGCTTCTGCATATTGAAACAAGACTTGAGATTCAGGAGCCAGAGTTGGAAAAAGACATAATGAGGACTAGTCTTAAAGATGATTCTAACGGGGATGTGGGTTCGGATGTCCTTGATAGCATTGAGCAATATGGTAACCAATTCAGGTCTTCAGAAGCTTTGGATTCTGTAGTGGGGGATGATGATGAAGCAGGTTCGTGACAATTCTACTCTTATGCGCTTTCTTTGTCTGCTTGTTATTGGAATCGGCATTTAATGTATGTGTAAATGATGAAATCAATAGCATGTGACGTGAGAACTGTCACCTATCTATTCTGAGCATGATGGTCCTGTGAAAACATCATCTTGAGGCAATTGATGACCTTTTGAGGTTGTGGCAGATGCATTAAGGAAGTCAAAGAGCACTGGATGGACATCAACATATATGTCGAGGTGGAAAAGAATCTTGCATTCAATAGCTGACCAGGTATCACAGGTTAGTTCTTGTTTTGCTATACCATACCGACACATTACCCGATGGACAACTGGTTGTGCGCTAAGGCGTAAATCATGGAAAAGAGCATATCTAGTCTGGACAATTTTCATATTTCTATTTATGTAGTGTGGCCAGGGAAGTTTTGATGTGTACTGTATTTTCTCATTTTCCTTGCAAAAAGGTGCCATTATCATTAGCAATTAAAATATCAAGTATCCGTGGGACAATGCGCCTACATATAAAGCCTCCTCCAGGTGACCGAATTTGGTATGGGTTCACGTCCATGCCAGAGATAGAGTGGGAGTTGGAATCATCAGTCGGGGACAGGAAGATCACCAACAGCCACATAGCCTCGCTTATCGGCAACAGAATTAAGGTGGTTTTTACTTACCTCCCATGAGCCATGACTAACCTGTTATTTGCCGGTAAATCTGTGTTATTAAATCTGGGAACATTTGGTTGGTGTCCTACAAATACACAGGCTTCGCTTCATCAGAGCTTGGTGCTTCCCAACTGTGAAAGTATTCCAGTCTCGTGGATGATATCAGATAAGGATGACTGGGTGCCTCGCAAGATAGCGCCTTTTATATGGCTCAACCGTGAGCCAACCACTGAGAATAGTGCAAGGCCCCCTGTAGGCACGACCAGAGAGCTACCTGGGGAAGCATCAGTGTCGAAGGCCATTGCGAAGAACAAGTCGAGTCCACCTGCTTCTTCAACGAGAAGCGAGAATGAATTGCCCAAGACAAAAATATGCTTTGATGGATCAGAGCAAGCAGAAGCATCAACGAGCCGGCACTGGCAGTCCCAGCTAGTTTCAGCAAGTGGAGCTCCCCTGCAATCTTGTGAGGATGCGACAGGGGATCAGCTGAGGATGCCACTGCTGAGGGGCAGCAGCAGAGATGACAGAGCCATGGTGGTAGCTGCAGGGACCTCTGCCAGTGAGGAGGCCGGAGATGTGAAGAGGAAGCGCGGTGCTAGGCGTGCCCGGGTGATGGACCTGGGCAGGAGGATGGGGGGCAAGCTGGAGGAGAAGGGCAAGCATATCGTCGGGAAGATGCGGGAGAATGCGAGGAGCAACAACAGCCTGCTCCTGCCAGGCTTGGAGCGGGCTACCACCCCTGCTCCTGCTCCTGCTCCTAGTTAGCACAGTTAGTCAAGAGTAGACAGTAGAGATGACAACTGCTACTCAACAAAAATGAAATGAGAAATCCTCATTTATAGCGCCTGGCAACAGCTCCTACAAAATGAAATGATGTGGGAGACTGTTTGCGATTGTATCATTGTATGTAAAAGAGCCTATGGATGTACCATACCACCCAGCTAGAGCTACAGTTTTCACTCAACTAGATAGATACATGTATGCATCTCGTCAACTCTCCTCACTGAACAAATATAACAAGCAACAGTTCCTTTGTTGCGCCCTGAGCTGCTTATTTCTAACTTACAGGCATCCTTTATATGTTTCGCACGCGCAAAGTATTATTGATGCGTACTAGGGGGCAATATTTAGTTGGATCATGAAGACCCCATAAAAGAAAGCTTACAGGTTTTGAAAAATTCTCAAGAAGAAAAACTCAGATAAGTAGAGGAGGGATGGAACAGAAATGCCGAAATCGACCTCACTTTCACTTTCAGCTACATTCATGTGATACCTTAGGATACAAGTAGCAATTGTGGAGAGCGGACTGGGAATAGCAGATATTGGGGTTGGGGAGCAAGGCACAGGGAGGGGACTTCATGTACACCAGGAGTTTCTTTTCCATTGTAAAATAAGTTTTCCAAAAGAGCCAGAATGTAAAAGATTCAGGATGTGTTTGGTTGCATGCACCACATGATGCATGCATGATGATCCTGGATGGTGGGGTTCAACCAATTTATTTATACCATATGGTTCACTCCTATTAGTAAAATAATGTATTAAGTGGGATGACTTCATCCTGAATGAGTTGGTACAATTCAACCAACCAAACAAAAGGATCATCATTATTTTGAACCATTTCATACATGAATCAAATAATACAACCAACCAAACATACCCTCACTCTGCTCAGCGCAGCATGAAGGCATGCTTCATAATCACCCCACTAGTTTGATCTGGTCTACATAAAACAGGACACAGCTACTACAGTTCAGGTTTTCATGTAGCACTGGACAAATTTCACTCTAGTTTTATATATTAGCTATCCTACCTCAAAAACAAGTCCTATCCAGGCACCATCTCTCATACTTATCAAGGTTGCTTCACTTCAGTTCATCCCCACCGGTAGATACACTAAGCGCCCCAAGTACCTTACATATTACGAGTTCTGTCACTGACTCAGGTTGGTCAATCTTGAGCTTCCTCCAGGGCTTCTTTCTCCCTCTGTTGCTCCACTGCAAGCGGCGGAGTAATTAAATATCAATGTGTAAGTGCCCAACCAAGAAAACAAACAAAAAATCACACAAGGAACTCAATGGAAAATGAAGGAATAATCTGCCAATTAATCATATTTGAGCACTCACATGCAATTTCCGCCAATGCTTTCTGTGTTCGCTTCTCCAGTTTGTCAATTCTCTTCTGCACATCACGTTTCAGATCCCAGTTTGGATTCTTTGGGGCTATGTTTCCAAAAGGGTTCTGCATGCACAGTATAATGTTGAAGGATTAATTGACAGCTTACCTTGTCAAAAGTACAAACAAGAGATCTTGAATTTGAGAACACCAAGATAGTACCTCCACTTGCTTTGGTTCTGCAGCTTCAGCACTGATTGGATCTTCAAACTTAGGAAGAGAAACTGGAGCTAGCTTACCACCTCGGAGTTGTTCATCATGAGGAAGGTAGTTTCTGAACTTCATGGCAGGAAGCTCACTGCATCAAAAAGAACGCACACTCATAAAAAAATATCTCACTCAGCACTAAACAGAACTCAAATCTACCAAGACCATTAAATCAAAGATGGAGGTTCTCTTACATTCACATACAAGGGATTCAGTGAATGGCTTGGAATTATCATATATGGCAATACTATTCTTCAATGAAATAGAAGATGCACAATCCGCGTTCAAGATATTTTTTTTAAAAAAAAATAGACTTACCCATCATCTTGAACCTCCTTGACCTCCTCAATGGAGCTAATGTTCTCCTTAGAAGCTTCATCAGGTGCATCCTGTGGACCTGGTAATGCAGGCTGTTCCACGTGTTCTTCTGTGGCACCATGGGTTCCATTTCTGATACAATCAACAAGCATAAGAACCAGCATTTAGTAGCATGTACTGAACAGAGCATAGATAGAATTTGCATTTTACGCCCATGCTTCATGATACCCACTAAAGCAGATCATCAAGACCCAGCAATGCACCTACTTGGTAGTTCCCACCCTTCCACTTGTTCAAACATAAAAACAGTGTCAAGCACCAACAAATCCATTCAAGTTAACTCAACCTTTTTCTCTCTCTTTTTTTTTAAAATAAAGAAAACAAATGAAACCCAATTGGTCAGATAAAGATCTAGCAAACACCACTGAGTTGTGGCAAAAGGAGAAGCAACTCTGCATGTCCAGATTTGTGAGATTGGCTAAGGTTAGTGAGGAGTGGTTCCTGTTATACGCACAGCTCCATTAAAAGAAGCTAACTACTAGAAAACAGTAGGTGCGGAATTATCTAGTGAGATAGGGTAGGGGACGGGAGGGGAGAGATCTTACTGCTGTTCTCCGTCGGGGGCGGGGGTGGATAGGAGCTCCTTGGCGGCGCGGAGGGCACGGAGGCGCTCGCGGCGGGCAGCAGCGTCCTCCTCGGCGCCCATAGCTTCCTCCTCTCCTAGCAGCGAAGAGCAGCCGGGAAGCGGAGAGGGGGGGCGTGGCGTGGCTAGGGTTTCCAAAGGTTTCTTCCCTCCCGAGCCGGCCGGACCAACACGACGACGGAACGGGGAAGGCTTTTGCTTAATGGGCCTTTGGAATTGTTGGGCTCTGTTTTGGACTATCCGGTTAGGAGTAAATAAAAAGACGAAGGAAATGACCGGGATTGAGAATCCAAAACCTTAGCCGGAACAAACCAACTCCCGGAGAATAAATAAAAGGGCCGCGATGTTGCGGCTGTTGCCGAGGCATCTTCTTCCTCCTCGTGCGCATCGCGCGATCTCACCAACCGCATCCCCGCTCTCGCGCCGCCGCGCCCTCCTCCTCCTCGGCTTCGGGTGCTGTCGCGGCCCTCCCCCTGCGCACTCGTACGCCTCGATGGCGCCGCCGCCGGTGGCCAAGAAGGTGCCGCGTCAGCTCGTAGACCACGGCGACGTACGCGTCGACAACTACTACTGGCTCCGCGACGACTCCCGATCCGATCCCGACGTCCTCGCGCACCTCCGCGCCGAGAACGACTACACCGCCGCCGTCATGTCCGGTCAGTCCATTGCCACTGCATTTGGAGCTTTTGCATATCGCTTCCCTCTGTGGATTAATTTTAGCGTGCCGACCAGATGCATCAGAGTGGCAGTTCTATCGATCTGTACTGTTGCCAGGAGTCTCAGTCCTGATATGCTTACCCTGCTATGCTAACTCGGATCACTTGCAGATGTCAAGCAACTCGAGGATGAAATATATGCTGAAATCAGAGGAAGGATTAAGGAAGATGATATCGATGCACCTCTTCGCAAAGGGCAGTACTACTACTATGAAAGGACATTGACTGGCAAGGAGTATGTGCAGCACTGTAGGCGTCCCGTACCAACTGATGCTCCAATTACTGTCCACGATGTGATGCCCACAGGACCTGATGCTCCTGATGAGCACATTATTCTGGATGAGAATGTGAAAGCTGAGGGCCACGATTACTACAGCATTGGGGCTTTCAAGGTAAACCCTTTTTTAGCATATCTCTCTGTATGTTTGTTTCCCTCACGCACACGCCCCTTCAAACTTCGATGTTCCTTGTGTCTATCTAATATGATCTAACTGTTCGTTTCAGGTCAGTCCCAACAATAAGCTAGTGGCTTACGCAGAAGACACTAAAGGCGATGAAATTTACACTGTCTATGTCATTGACGCCGAGAGTGGAGAATATGTTGGGCAACCACTTAAAGGAATTACTTCTGACATTGAGTGGGCTGGTGATGACCACCTTGTTTACATTACAATGGATAGCATTCTTCGGCCAGATAAAGTATGCCACTCGTTCCTCTCGCTTCTTCTAACTCCTACATGGCACGCGTCTTGTTTTATGACTTCATTTGAAACTTTCGGTGACTTTTTAAGAATGTTTAGTTATACTTGCCATGCCTGTAGGTTATTGGATATTGCAGTACCCATGTTTTAGTGCTAGCATCAACTGTGACATAATTTTCGTGGAGTTTGTGATAATTATACTTTATCTTACTTTTTTTTGGGCCTTTCCAGGTATGGCTACATAAATTAGAGTCTGATCAATCAAGCGATGCATGTCTCTATCATGAGAAAGATGACACATTTTCTCTTGGCCTTCAAGCCTCTGAAAGCAAGAAATATTTATTTGTTGAGTCTGGAAGCAAAAATACTAGCTTTATCTTTTACCTCGACACATCCAAACAGAACAAGGAACTTGTGGTTTTGACGCCTCGTGTGTATGGCATTGATACAACAGCTAGCCATCGTGGGAATCATTTCTTTATTACGAGGCGAAGTGATGAATTCTACAATTCTGAATTGGTTGCTTGCCCATTGGATAATGTAGCTGAGACCACTGTACTGCTACCACATAGAGAAAGGTACTTGCCAGTTATACAAGTTTCAGAAATCATTCTTACGGTTCATAAATCATGTATCCAGCATCACACTTTCTGGGGACATTGTTTGTGTTGTTGTGATGCTCTTTGTTAACTTTCTCTTGATGAGGAATGATTTGTGAAACCTTGCATAACCATTTGATAGCACAAGTCAATCTTCTTCTAGTAATTTTTTAGAATACACTGGAGAACTGCATCTCTTTGCATTAAGCAGAAGAAGTAAAAGAGTTTACAATGTGAGTGCCATGGACTGTCAATCTTCTTCTAGGATATTAATTGTGTTTTGTTAATGAATATTGGAACCAGGGGGGATACTTTACAGCTGCAACTTAGACCTTTTCCTCTTTGAAAGTTCAGATGCATTCTTGTAGTGGCATTGCTTGCTATTGATTAATACTATGTGTGTTGCCAGCTACAGCATGGGAAACTTATGGGTTCCATCCAGTTTAAGCTTATGAAGAATTGAGATCAAATCAGCTTGCATTTAGTTTGGTTTTATCATATCAAGTTTATCTATGGAATATGTCAGTTTTAGAATATTCGATCTTCGAGAATATTGGATCTTTGATAGGATGGCTGCCAAAGATTTAGATTTACTTACCACTGCTTCCTGGCCCTGGGTTTTGTTTCTATGTAAGAGGCTTGATGCTCTGGCAGTGATATACAATGGTTCGTTGAAACTGCAGCTAATACAAAATTTGATGAACCTACTAGTTAAGTTATCCATCAGGAACTTTACATGCTTGCAAATTTTATTGATGCCCATTGATAACAAAAGTGTGTAACACGTCACTGTTTCATCAAAACTGATACTACCCTTCAGTGTGAAAATACAGGAAGTCCAGCTCTTTGACAACCATATTGCTGTATATGAGCGTGAGAATGGCCTACCCAAAGTAACCTTATATCGGCTACCTGCTATTGGAGAGTCAATTGGACAACTTCAGGGAGGTCGAACAATTGATTTTATTGATCCAACATATGCTGTGGATCCTGAGGAGTCTGAGTTTCATTCATCTGTTCTTCGATTTAATTATAGCTCAATGAGGACCCCGCCCTCTGTCTACGACTATGATATGGATTCAGGGGTGTCAGTGCTGAAGAAGATTAAACCCGTAAGCTATAAGTTGCAATAGGTTTATATAAATATTTGGTATTCTGACCAGGATCGATTTCTTTTTATTTACTTTTATAAACCCGTTGTGATTTGATCTTTTTATTTACTTTTATAAACCCGTTGTGATTTGTTCTTCTAAATGTCCATAGGTTTTAGGTGGATTTGATGCATCAAATTATGTAACAGAAAGGAAATGGGCTGCTGCTGCCGATGGCACTCAGATCCCGATGTCCGTTCTGTACAGAAAAGATCTTGTGAAGCTTGATGGCTCAGACCCAATGCTGCTATATGGCTATGGCTCCTACGAGGTATGTCGTGTGTTTACTATTCTGTAATAAAAATGTGTTGTGCCATTTTGAATGCCTTGAACAACTCTTCAGATTGGCATGCAGTTCATGTCCACATCCTTGGGTCATCTTGGGATGCAAATGATTCATTTGGAATGTTATGTATTATTTGCTAATGTGGCATCATATATTCATTTACTGTTATTCACTGTCATTTTGAAGTGATAACTGTTCTTAACCATTCACTTAGTCTAGTGTTTCCTCGCTGAATGGTATACTTCGATAATTTGATGTCATAAAGATTCCTTGTCAGGACCCAGTAATGAATTACCAGCAAAATGGGGTCAGAATTCTAGTCTCTAAATCAATGTCTAGCAAGTAGCAACTGATAAAATTTGGCAACTTGGCATTGAGACTATGATGATTCTAGGTTTCAGCAGTAAGTAGCAGAATGGCATTGAGTTAACCATGCCCTTATTTTCCCATTTTGCTATGGTTGCAGATTTGCATCGACCCGACATTCAGAGGATCCAGATTATCTCTGGTAGATAGGGGTTTTATATATGTGATAGCTCATATTCGTGGTGGTGGTGAAATGGGCCGGAAGTGGTACGAGGATGGGAAGCTTTTGAAGAAGAAGAATACTTTTACTGATTTCATTGATTGTGCCGAGCACTTGATAAAAAACAAATACTGTTCCAAGGAAAAGCTTTGCATCAATGGAAGAAGTGCAGGTGGCCTACTGATGGGTGCTGTCCTAAATATGAGGCCTGACTTATTCAAGGCTGCTGTTGCCGGAGTCCCTTTTGTTGATGTTGTCACAACTATGCTTGATCCAACTATCCCACTGACAACAGCTGAATGGGAGGTATCCATTTCCTCTTCAGTTCAGATGCTTTTTATGCCATTATTTTTTCCCCATGTCTCACTATCATGTTTATTGCCATTTTATAATTAGCACAAATAATGCGTAGAGATACTTTCTGGAAATGTTCTTTGGTGCCCTTTTGTCCAGTCCCCAACATTTCAATCACACTTGGGTACCACCACATCAAATCAATACCAACTGATATCTATCCAAACGTTTAAGCAATGCAACCTTTCTTGTGCAGCTGGGATCAGGTTTAAGCTTTAGTTCACATTGAGCACAGCAGTTGCGCCACAGTGCATACTGGGGCTAGATACTTAGGCAAAGATACGTGCATTAGGCTTGAGCAGATCTTAGGGCTTGGATACAGTGATTCCTTGTTATAATAGCTAATATAGATTCGCTTATAATCTGAACAATTTTAGTTTTTGAACCATTGTTTTATTTCATTATGCTTTGTGCCCGAGGATAGGGATGGAATAGTTGGCACTTGCATGATAGTGATGTTTTGACACTTGTACCATGTCAATTGCAATTGGCATGTTTTATTCGAGCTGTTAGCACACTTGTCCATTCTGTTATAGTCGTCTACTTGCTTCTGTTCTTATCGATTTGTGTTTGCTATCCTCGGTTCAGGAGTGGGGTGATCCGAGGAAAGAAGAATACTACTACTACATGAAATCATATTCTCCTGTTGACAATGTAAGTAGTGATGTCTGTGCCTCCCTAGGCGTATTTACTAATCAAGCTAGTATTTTTATTTCTGTTCATCTTTACTGTTCTTGCTTCTGATGTTATTTCTTCCACAAGCATGAATTCCATTTCGAATTGGCTGCAAATTAAAAGCTCATTGGGGTTTGGTGTTTGTTTATCCACGCTACAGGTGGCAGCACAAGAGTATCCCAACATTCTTGTCACGGCTGGCTTAAATGGTAGGTGCCTCTGCCATTTGCATTCCAAGTGTCACTAGTAGGTAGCTAACTGGTTGGGTTGGTGATCAGATCCTCGCGTGATGTACTCTGAACCTGCGAAGTACGTGGCCAAGCTGCGGGATCTCAAGACAGACGGCAATCTTTTGTTGTTCAAGTGCGAACTGGGTGCTGGGCACTTCTCCAAGTCGGGAAGGTAAAGTAAAGCAGCTGGTTTGTTTGTTGGTTCTGGCAGTGCTAGCATACGATGTACTTGTAGAGAAGATGAAGCAGAGCAATAAGGTGGTTGTTGCCTGTGATTGCAGGTTTGAGAAATTGCAGGAAGATGCGTTTACTTATGCGTTTATCCTCAAGGCACTGGGCATGACTCCAAAGATGGCTTCAGTGTGAATGTGACTCCAAAGATGATTGGGATGGGAACTTGGATTCATTCAGAGGATGTTTGGTTCCATGGACTAAAGTTTAGTACCTGTCACATTAAATGTTTAGATACTAATTAGGAAGTATTAAACGTAGACTAATTATAAAACATGGACTCATATGGCTCGATGGGGTCCGCTGTCTTAGGTTGTTGAGCAGCAGTTTTGTTCTCTGTCTTTGGCATGCCCATGTCATATGTGTTATGTTTATGTGTGGCTGGCCCTTGGGCCCGGGCATCTGCTGCTGGTGCAGTGGCAGCCAAAAAGTGGACTGTGGGAGGAGCATAGGAAGGAAGGCCCAGGAACCCATGGGGGTCTGGAGGGGAGGACAGTCCGCTGACGCTGACACCTCGGCTCGTTGCTAAACAAAGGCAAAGGTTGACATTGAGTCCAAAAGGGTTAACATTTTCACATACTATATTGATTCCAATATGCTATATTGATTCCAATGAATCAACCATTCAAAGGCTACAAATTGTCGCGACATATACTCCTCAAAGATTGCTCTTGTTCAATGATGAGAAGTATTACCATAGTAATGTCTTCACTCACATAGTTTCTTTTCAGAAGCAAGGTGGTGAACAATGAGAGCTTGTAGCATATGGTTTCACGTAGAGACCTAGCATAACATACCCAATGGTATGTGTGAAAATTATGTTACTAAATTCAATCATTGGCAGATCAAATGAATTTGATAGATTCGAGACCTAGCATAACATACCCAATGGTATGTGTGAAAATTATGTTACTAAATTCAATCATTGGCAGATCAAATGAATTTGATAGATTCGGATGAATTTGATAGATTCGGATGTATGAGTCCCAATGGACTTCACATTCTAAATCCAAATACAAATCGCAACTTACATTGTGTACAATTCAGGTCACAGCATGACTTGAAATAGTTAAGTTGATTGTGGTACAACTTATTGATTTACTTCTATAGAAAGATTACTCTAATCATGATTGTATCTATGTGTTTGTAAAGAAATCCCAAATTGGATTCCCTATCATCTCAACACATATTGATTATTTTAATATCATCAAGATATAGAAATAATTAAGCAATCATTTTAGGTACAATTTCCATTATGCGGAGTTGGCCTGCTAGATGGAATTTTAGATGAGATATTTGGGTAAAACCAAATTACGCTTAAGTCTTAACTTAAGCACATACATCAGTATACCAATATCCATCTGATATTGTCTATCAATATCCAAATAATATTGGACATCATATCCATTAACTCTTGCGGTCATTCAATCCCTAAATATGGACTCCTATACATTTAGACCCTGGATAGCGACAAGCCTGATATTGCATTTGCAGATACCTTGCTAGCAGAAAATAGCGCAACTTCTACAACATCGAAAGGTGGAAGTCAAAAAGGATATCCATAGATATTCATATGGTAATAAAGGACTTTAATTTATTATCAAATAAATTAAGGCACGACCTAAGTGGGATATCAAGATACTAGCTATTTAATCCCTTACGTCAGATCACATACTGATTTTATTGTGGTAGAGTCTCCTCACACGAGTCATCAAAATTGACTCCAATGGTTACTTTCACCTATCATTTTGAAGCATCCTATGCATTACTTCATAGAGTGATCAAATGTGATTCCATAGGATCACCGACCATTATCTACAAAGATAAGGTCGCTTGTATTGTCAAGATTAAATATATTGCCCAAAAAATGTTTTATCCCATAAATTACAACATGTTAGGAAATAAATATCTTGCAAAAGTAGTCTTGCACTAATTTTGCAAATTCACTCACTAAGTCCATACCTACATCCACATTTTATGCAATTTGCATTCAATGACTTTGAGAGTTGCAAGGTTCAGAGGGAGTTTTCTCATGGATTATAACCTGTTCAAACATCATGTTGTACTCGTTTTCTCTCTATGGGTTTTTTATCACAAAGGTTTCTCATAAAATGAGACAATATCAATATACGAATGTGTCATATTTTCTATTTTTCCCATCAGGGTTTTTATGGGAAATATCAAAGACACATATTGCCCTCACAACTCATCTATGGTTTTTCCTAAAAGGTTTTTCATGTGAGTTATCTAAAAGGCAATAACAATAATATGTCATCACATTTTCTCCTGATTTTTCCACAGGGTTTTGCAGGAGTTTTAGCGGCCTTGTCGAGTTCATAAACCCGGGGTCCCTAATGGACCCGCTTCCCTACAAAACTCGGCCCTGCAGGCACCTAGGCCGGCCCAGATACACAATGACGGGCCGAGACCATGATTCGGTCCCCAACCGGCACCCCCAACCAGGAGACATGATCGGAACCCCGACTGGAAGGCCTGGCCATGGTGGGACCATAGTCCGACTCCGACCCCGCTCCTCTGACCGAGGATACGCCGGACCTCTGCTCGTCGCTCTTTCCTGACCGACATGGTTGGGGCCGATTGGGAACGACCGACCAGGGACACCCGCTTGGTATGGGCTCGGGGAGCAGCCGGAGCAGATAAGGTAAGGCGCTCAAGTCAACTGCAATACCAAGGACCGTACCCTGCCATGCCTTGCGCACCTGCAGGACGGTGCCATTGGGTCATGTCAAACGAACACTGTACAGCATGCCAGACGCGTCAGAGCATAAACAGTATTGTGGGCGCCGTCGTCTACCATACCAAGCGAACACTGTGCAGCCTGCCAGATAAAGTAGAGCAGGAGCAGTAAGGTAGGCGATGGCGGTGTAAACAGTAAGGTGGGCGATAGCGGCGTGAATAGTATGGTGGGCGTCGGCCCTCCCATACCCAATGGCGTGGACAACAAGACTAAGCAGCGCCCGTATACACTCTCTCTTGCTCTCTGACTTGTAAGGCCATCCCCTTCACCTATAAAAGGGGATGCACTCTCTCCTAAAAGAGAGGCAAACAACAACTCGACGACTACACAGTCTACACGCTCTCAACAGAGACACACACAGAGCACACGCTCCAACACTTAGCACTCGTTTGAGCCCCCGTCACTCTCTTCCACTCGGATCAGAGTTCGACCAGGCCTCTAACACCCCCCCTCATTCCTCATCCATTTGTAACCCCACAGCAAACTTCGAGCACCTGGATTCAGGAATAAAGTTACCGACCGACTCAAACTGGATGTAGGGCCACTGTGCTAGGCGCGAGGGCCACCTCCTCTCCGATGGTGTGCGCAGGCTCAGCCGCCGCCGGACCCGCCACCAGGCACGGTCGCGGGGACCCGTTGCCGGATCCGCCACCAGGCGCGGTTGTGCGGACCCACCACCGGGGCTGAGGTGTTGCCGAGCGTGGACCCACCGTTGTTGGGGGCGCAAGGTCGTTGCGGACCCGCCGTCGGGCGCTGTCGCGTGGACCCGCCTGCGCTAGGGGTGCAGGGCCAGCGCCGTGCCGCCGGGGGCGTGAGGCCTGGCCACTGGGGCGCCGTGGTGAGGACACAGACGCGGTCATCGGGGTGCACAGGTCCAAGGAAGAAGATAACACTTAAGAAAAGCTAAGGGCATTTGGGTCATTTTATTCTTTTGTCTCCCATGTGAAGCTTTTTTGCCAAACGCGTCTTCAAAATAACTTTAGCTTCGCTGAGAAAGCTGTTTGTGTGAAGCTAAAACTCAGAAAAACGGCTTCACTAGTGAAGCTGAGCTGTGTCAAACGAGACCAAGTAGGTATAGATATAGATTTAAATATAGGTATAGATACCAGTTACCTATTTAGTAGGAGCAGTGAAATCCAAAATTGATCTCCAATTATATAAAAAATAAATAAAAAATATAGAAAAGAAGCTTCCATCCATGACATGTTGGGCTAATGGACTTCAGCCTTCAGGCGCTGTTCTCTGGTTGGGGCTTTCGAGGGAAATGAGCCCACTACCCATGTACGTCGATCACCCTTGGGTCGTCTCTATATTCTT
The DNA here is from genome assembly GCF_000263155.2 of Setaria italica. NCBI lineage: Eukaryota > Viridiplantae > Streptophyta > Magnoliopsida > Poales > Poaceae > Setaria > Setaria italica. The sequence continues at coordinate 40,137,659 of NC_028453.1, read as the reverse complement.
CCGCAACGCTCCTCTCACCCTTGAACCCTAGCTGCTAGATCCGCGGCTGCCGCACTTGGTCGCCGTCGCCGGTGAATTCCACGGAGGGAAACGGGATACCTCCGGCTTCCTCTACAATCTCTTCTAAATCTACTATTATGTACAATCGAGCCTATGCAAATACCATGTTTGAGATACTCTTTTTGTTCTTTTGCTAATTGTCATGCCTGAGGCTTGCCATTAGACATTACTTAACTACTGATGCTTTGCAGACATGGTGCGAAACTTACCTTTAGGCTGGTACTTTGTAGATACTATAAGATGGATTATGTCCTACCCCTAATTTATATGCTAGTTTGTGATTGGTCATTGCGGGGAGTGGGAGTGGTTGTTCAGCTGGATCATGAAGGAATGACGTGGTAGTGGATCAATCCATTCCATTTCACAAACCAAACAATAAATAAGAAAGTGATGAGTGAGAACTGAGAAGGTGATCGACAACATCATCCCTCAAACCAAATATCCCTTTGCTATGTGATGGACTGCCCACCTCTTCCTCTTCACCACTGCTGTTGCGCCCTTTTTGTTACGTGTATCATTGTTTTGCATATAAAACTTTATTGTTCAGTATCTATACTAACTTCTGTTAAACTATTATATACAGAAATGGAGATTGAACTCTCTCACAGGCTCCCAGTGGGCAAGGAGGCTGGGCCTGCGCTAGTAATAAATAATCTTGATTGGAGTCGCATGCCCAGTAGTTGCAAAGGGAAAGGTGCTATAGCGATGCTTGCGTGTGTATCAAGCTTTGGCACGCACATCTTCTATTTACCCCAAAGCACTAGGAAATGGACAAAAATGGTTAGCACTACCCCCCTCCCATCCCACACACGCAACAAGAACAAACAAAAACCATTGTTAGTTCACTGTAGTGCGTATTGTATCAATGTGATTGTTTTTTTTTGAGTCCTAATGTAGGTCATCAAAAAATGGCCATCTAGAGAAGGGCAGTCATTGCAGTGGCACGGTAAAGGAAAATTCCTTACAACAACATCAGATCCGAAAGAGGGTAAACTTGGAAATTTGTCTATACTGAGCTATGATTCCAATTTCATGTGCTTCAATGATGCTAAGGTCTATGAGGTAAAATCCACTACTTTGTGTTGTTAATTGGAATATAGGTTAGATTCCCCAGCATTCTTTTAATGCTTCTTTTATTTTCAGTGTGAAGAAGGCTTGTGGATTACGTCGCTGAGATGGGTTCCTGATGATAGGTTGGTTGTAGTTTTGCGTCCATCATCAGAGATTCTCTGTTTTGAGTTCAGCAAAGCATCAAGGACTGTTTCACTCCTTGGTGTTAGAAAATGCCTCGGCATTCCGCTAGACACATCCATCTCTTTGGAATCGCACCCTCTCCAAAACTATATGTTCTCATGTGCTCCGGATGCAGATCGAATCCTAGTTAGTAAAATAATTCTCTTTTGATTTAAAATAAATTACCTTATCGTAAAGTAAAATTCTAATTTAAATTTTTGTACTCATTATAGGTGTGGGGTGAGAAGAAGAAAAGGAAGAAGATAATTTTGGCCTGAGGATCCAGTGTGTTGTGTGAGTATACTTATATTAAGGAGTGCAAATATTCTAGTTCACTACATGCTATAATTATTTTATATTTTTATATATGTTTATTTGCAGCCCAGTTGAATTAGGTCAGCGTGGCATGGAATTTAACAAGAATATGGATGGTTTATTTACATTCCAGTGAGTATTTCAGTTAACTACAATTGAAATGATGGGTTTATTATTCTTATGAGGAAGCTAAAAAAGAACTTCCGATGTGTATGTTAGGAATAGGACACTCATAACAGGAGCACTAGACCCATATATATACAGGTACAGGGAGGGGGAAATATACACAAAACCCCCTACTAGAAAAGGTAAAATATCAATAGTACATATACATCTAACACCCCCCCTCAAACTCATGGTGGATCGAGAACACTGAGTTTGAAGAGATAAAATCTGTGCTGAACACGGGTCTGTGCCTTTGTAAAGAATCAGCCAGCTGCAACTTTGATGGCACATACCTATACTGTCAGACAAAGAAGGTGTAATAGCAATAGAAGTATCAGGTAATATTAAGAAGGATAGTAGATCAACTAAAGATACAAGGGAACATCAGAAGAAGGATGAGGATAAAAAGGACGAGATTCATCGAATACAACATCCCGAAAAATCTGCATCCGATGATCAACTGGATCCCAACAACGATATCCCTTATGCTCAGAACTGTAACCGAGAAAAACACACTCAGCAGACTGAGCAGTTAGCTTCGGGCGCTCACGCGGTGCAAGAAGCACATAGCACACATAGCCAAAGAGATGAAGACTGGAATAGTCAGGCGACTTATTCAGAAGGCGCTCAAAAGGAATCTCACAATGAAGAGCAGAAGAAAGTTGAATGTTAGTCAAATAAGTGGCTGTAGACACAGCCTCAGCCTAAAAATGAGGCGGAACAGAAGAAGCAAGCATAAGAGCATGAGCAGTCTCAAGAAGATGACGATGCTTGCGCTCGGCCACACCGTTCTAAGCATGGGTGCCAGGACAAGAAAATTAAGCAAGAGTGCCTTGCTCAGAGAGAACCTGACTTAGAGCTACAGAAAGATTCTCGAGCACGAAAAACACGAATAGAAGTGTCAAAATGAGTGCAGATCATAGCAATAAAAGTCTCGTAGATAGATAAGGCCTCACTACGATGTTTCATAAAATAAATCCATGTATGACAAGAAAAATCATCTATGAATATAATATGGTATCGATGGCCCCCTTTAGAAACAAAGGGAGCAGAACCCCAGACATCCAAGTGAACAAGATCAAAAGGACGCTGTGGCACAGACTCACTAGAATGATAGTGAAGCTGAATCTGCTTGCCCAACCGACAACCCTGACATTGAGCTAAAGACTCATGACCTGAAACTGACCCTAGAAGACCACGACAAATCAAACTAAACAGACGAGAGCCTCATAGATGACCCAAGTGATGATGCCACTGATCAAAAGACGAGGTCGACGAAGCAGCCAAAGCGGAGCCAACTAGACTGACGGGCGCAGTGGAAGGAACACGAAGCCAGTCAAGCTCCCAAAGACGCTGAGAATCACGACAACGAGGGCCAGTACCAACCAGCTGACCTGTGCGACAATCCTGAGCATAACAAAAATTAGGATCAAGAATAACACGACAGTCATGATCAGTAAGCTGGCCAGCGGACATGAGCTGCATGGCCAGCGGACATGAGCTGCATGGTCAGAGCGGGAACATAAGAAACATCAGGAACATGAAAAGAGTCAGATAGGAGAGTGCCATGTCCGATAACAGGAAGAGAAGAACCATCGGCTGTATGAACAGTGGGAGAACCAGGTGAAAACCCTAAACCTCGTAATAGAAAAGGCTTAACAGTGTACAGGGAAGGGATACGGAGGTTTTGGAGCTTTAACGAATTTTCATCTGAAATGTAACATATCACTGTCACTATCAGTTTATGTACAATACTAGGAGGCTCTTAGATAATTGGTTCTCTTAATCTCGATTTGCAGGTTGACCTGCAAGTTCAAAAGTGTTGATGAACATAGGGTGGTAAAAGGGAAGAAAATGAAGTACCGGTCACATCTGATTTCTTTTTCAGCGTCCTAGTATCTCTTTCAGTCTCATTCAGATATTCTGGGATTTAGTACAAGTGCATATTGTTATTAAACATTCAAAATGAAATCTTTAACTTCAGGAATCGGCTTTTTGCTGTAAGTGCTGGGTCTGGGGACACAATGATAGTCCACAAAAAGGTCAAGCAGAGGTTGGATTGGAAAATTAAAGGCTATCGAAACAAAGATGTTTGCTATAGGGCTGCTAAATGCTTGAAATTCAATCCCAAGGTGCTTTAAATTTCTTATCTTCATTGTTTCTTAGTTATGTTATTCTTCTTCCCTGAAGATGAAGTGTGTCTGTATGTATTATCACCCTTAAACCAGCTTAAGGTTTTTAACTAACGTGTGCATGATTCTAGTTTCTTGTAGCTGCTCAACTCATTCTGCCGGTTCTACAACTTATGAACATTTGATGGTTAGCAGCAACTGTTTTTTTGTGCAGTTTGGCTGTCTTGCATGTTATGGGCCTTATGTCGTGGTTGAGCTTTGTTGAGCAAGACTAGATTTGTGTGGCTTAGTTCTGAAAGATCGATTTCAATGTAACTGCTACATGCTACATCCTGCTTTGGCCTGCCACATACTGGTAGTACCCCCATAGCCTATAGGTTACCTGATGACGCATATGCTATGCATACCTCTTATCGGAGTACTATGTCTTGATGAGTCCTGTGCTACTGAAATATCTTTTCACCTGCAGCATGCATCAATCTATATACATTGTCAATATTATGATGTTTCTTGTGTAGATATATAAGCCATTTATTCTTGAGTCGGGATACTTGTCTGTCGATACATGGAACCGTTGGCTTCTGTGTCTCCCACATTCTTGGTGCAAAGTAGTAGGATAATTTATTTGATACGTGTGATGTTAATTGTCTCCTGTTCTACTGACTGCTTACTCCTTTTGAACTGATTACTTTAATACTTTGCTCTTTTTTTGCAGGAGGACCCGTCCATGCGAGTGGCAATGGGAGGGCATAGTGGATATATACATATCTGGGCTATATACAAGCGTACATCCCCTCAACTGAATGTGGTTGTGCCAGAGCGAAGCTATGAGCAGTTCTTCTACGCATACCATCTGGATCCAAAGAATGAGGATCTGCCAAGCACCTCCTCTGGGGACGAGGACGAGGCTGGGGAACAAGTAGGTGGTGGTGGAAGCTGAGGAGGAGGAGGATGACGATGACGATGAAGAGGATGATGAGGATCGAGAGGGAAAGCTGCAGGATGTGCTGGAGTGGAGAACTGGATCGGCTGCTGAAGGAGGATCAGGAGACGGTCAAGGCCAGAAGAAACGGGAGGGAGACCTGTTGGATTTGGTACAGGGGATAGCTGGATTGGCAGTGCAAGGACGATCTGGAGATGATCAAGGCCAGAAAAAGTTGATTGAAAGATTTGATGAAATCACCAATGACGCCCAACGAATTGCTGACTGCATTGAAGCTAAAGGCACAGTGTCATGGAGGACATGAAAGCACTGTGTCAGAAGATACTTTACTCCCGATACGAAATTGCCCTGGCAATAAAAAGAGAAGACGCTTGAAGTTAGGTTGAAATCAGTACTGATCAACAACGATGGGTTAAGCATTTAGGGCATTTACTCATTTTCTCGTATATGTGCATATGTAAGTATGGATCTTTTACCTGATGGAGGAGAGTTCGAATTCTTTAGTTTGTATGGTTTGCATGTCCAAATGTTGATGTGATATTGAAGATGGTCATCTGAGCTTGATAGGCTCCAGAGTTGGAGTTGGAGCTGTGGACTCTGGTACATCGGTCAGCAATTCAGTTCATCTTCGGGGCCACTCTGCACAAGGTAATGTTGGCATGGGCATTGTTTGAGGCGCGTGGTAGTTGAACATTTCGACGCACCGTATTGTTCCATTGCTACTTTAGGTCGTGCAGAGGAATATGAGGTAGGGGACAAAAAAATATGAGCTGGGAACGGGACTACTTCGATCGGGAACCTCTTACCCCGGGACTCGATGGCGCCGCCGCCGCCGCCGCCGGTGGCCAAGAAGGTGCCGCGTCAGCTCGTGGACCACGGCGACGTACGCGTCGACAACTACTACTGGCTCCGCGACGACTCCCGATCGGATCCCGACGTCCTCGCGCACCTCCGCGCCGAGAACGACTACACCGCCGCCGTCATGTCCGGTCAGTCCGTTGCCACTGCACTTGTTACTTACTTGTTCCTTGGAGCTTTTGCATATCGCTTCCCTCTGTGGATTAATTTTAGCGTGTCGACCAGATGGATCAGCGTGGCAGTTCTATCGATCTGTACTGTTGCCAGGAGTCTCAGTCCTGATATGCTAACTCGATCACTTGCAGATGTCAAGCAACTCGAGGATGAAATATATGCTGAAATCAGAGGAAGGATTAAGGAAGATGATATCGATGCACCTCTTCGCAAAGGGCAGTACTACTACTATGAAAGGACATTGACTGGCAAGGAGTATGTGATGAACTGCAGCTAATACAAAATTTGATGAACCTACTAGTTAAGTTATCCATCAGGAACTTTACATGCTTGCAAATTTTATTGACGCCCATTGATAACAAAAGTGTGTAACACGTCACTGTTGCATCAAAACTGATACTACCCTTCAGTGTGAAAATACAGGAAGTCCAGCTCTTTGACAACCATATTGCTGTATATGAGCGTGAGAATGGCCTACCCAAAGTAACCTTATATCGGCTACCTGCTATTGGAGAGTCAATTGGACAACTTCAGGGAGGTCGAACAATTGATTTTATTGATCCAACATATGCTGTGGATCCTGAGGAGTCTGAGTTTCATTCATCTGTTCTTCGATTTAATTATAGCTCAATGAGGACCCCGCCCTCTGTCTACGACTATGATATGGATTCAGGGGTTTCAGTGCTGAAGAAGATTAAACCCGTAAGCTATAAGTTGCAATAGGTTTATATAAATATTTGGTATTCTGACCAGGATCGATTTCTTTTTATTTACTTTTATAAACCCGTTGTGATTTGATCTTTTTATTTACTTTTATAAACCCGTTGTAATTTGATCTTCTAAATGTCCATAGGTTTTAGGTGGATTTGACGCATCAAATTATGTAACAGAAAGGAAATGGGCTGCTGCTGCCGATGGCACTCAGATCCCGATGTCCGTTCTGTACAGAAAAGATCTTGTGAAGCTTGATGGCTCAGACCCAATGCTGCTATATGGCTATGGCTCCTACAAGGTATGTCGTGTGTTTACTATTCTGTAATAAAAATGTGTTGTGCCATTTTGAATGCCTTGAACAACTCTTCAGATTGGCATGCAGTTCATGTCCACATCCTTGGGTCATCTTGGGATGCAAATGATTCATTTGGAATGTTATGTATTATTTGCTAATGTGGCATCATATATTCATTTACTGTTATCCATTGTCATTTTGAAGTGATAACTGTTCTTAACCATTCACTTAGTCTAGTGTTTCCTCGCTGAATGGTATACTTCGATAATTTGATGTCATAAAGATTCCTTGTCAGGACCCAGTAATGAATTACCAGGAAAATGGGGTCAGAATTCTAGTCTCTAAATCAATGTCTAGCAAGTAGCAACTGATAAAATTTGGCAACTTGGCATTGAGACTATGATGATTATGGTTTCAGCAGTAAGTAGCAGAATGGCATTGAGTTAACCATGCCCTTATTTTCCCATTTTGCTATGGTTGCAGATTTGCATCGACCCGACATTCAGAGGATCCAGATTATCTCTGGTAGATAGGGGTTTTATATATGTGATAGCTCATATTCGTGGTGGTGGTGAAATGGGCCGGAAGTGGTACGAGGATGGGAAGCTTTTGAAGAAGAAGAATACTTTTACTGATTTCATTGATTGTGCCGAGCACTTGATAAAAAACAAATACTGTTCCAAGGAAAAGCTTTGCATCAATGGAAGAAGTGCAGGTGGCCTACTGATGGGTGCTGTCCTAAATATGAGGCCTGACTTATTCAAGGCTGCTGTTGCCGGAGTCCCTTTTGTTGATGTTGTCACAACTATGCTTGATCCAACTATCCCACTGACAACAGCTGAATGGGAGGTATCCATTTCCTCTTCAGTTCAGATGCTTTTTATGCCATTATTTTTTCCCCATGTCTCACTATCATGTTTATTGCCATTTTATAATTAGCACAAATAATGCGTAGAGATACTTTCTGGAAATGTTCTTTGGTGCCCTTTTGTCCAGTCCCCAACATTTCAATCACACTTGGGTACCACCACATCAAATCAATACCAACTGATATCTATCCAAACGTTTAAGCAATGCAACCTTTCTTGTGCAGCTGGGATCAGGTTTAAGCTTTAGTTCACATTGAGCACAGCAGTTGCGCCACAGTGCATACTGGGGCTAGATACTTAGGCAAAGATACGTGCATTAGGCTTGAGCAGATCTTAGGGCTTGGATACAGTGATTCCTTGTTATAATAGCTAATATAGATTCGCTTATAATCTGAACAATTTTAGTTTTTGAACCATTGTTTTATTTCATTATGCTTTGTGCCCGAGGATAGGGATGGAATAGTTGGCGCTTGCATGATAGTGATGTTTTGAAACTTGTACCATGTCAATTGCAATTGGCATGTTTTATTCGAGCTGTTAGCACACTTGTCCATTCTGTTATAGTCGTCTACTTGCTTCTGTTCTTATCGATTTGTGTTTGCTATCCTCGGTTCAGGAGTGGGGTGATCCGAGAAAAGAAGAATACTACTACTACATGAAATCATATTCTCCTGTTGACAATGTAAGTAGTAGTGATGTTTGTGCCTCCCTAGGCATTTTTACCAATCAAGCTAGTATTTTTATTTCTGTTCATCTTTACTGTTCTTGCTTCTGATATTATTTCTCCCAGAAGCATGAATTCCATTTCGAATTGGCTGCATATTAAAAGCTCATCGGGGTTTGGTGTTTGTTTGTCCATGCTACAGGTGGCAGCGCAAGAGTATCCCAACATTCTTGTCACGTCTGGCTTAAATGGTAGGTGTCTCTGTCATTTGCATTCCAAGTCACTAGTAGGTAGCTGAGACTGGTTGGGTTGGTGATCAGATCCTCGCGTGATGTACTCTGAACCTGCGAAGTACGTGGCGAAGCTGCGGGATCTCAAGACGGACGGCAATCTTTTGTTGTTCAAGTGCGAGCTGGGTGCTGGGCACTTCTCCAAGTCGGGAAGGTAAAGTAAAGCAGCTGGTTTGTTTGTTGGTTCTGGCAGTGCTAGCATATGATGTACTTGTAGAGATGATGAAGCAGAGCAATAAGGTGTTTGTTGCCTGTGATTGCAGGTTTGAGAAATTGCAGGAAGATGCTTTTACTTATGCGTTTATCCTCAAGGCACTGGGCATGACTCCAAAGATGGCTTCACTGTGAATGTGACTCCAAAGATGAATGGGATGGGAAGGAACTTGGATTCATTCAACTCATCATTTGTTCTCTCTCTTTGGCAGTAGAATGAGATAGAATTTGTTGATTGGCATGCCCATGTCATACTCCCTTCTTCCCTAAATAACCATTATTTTCGCTTCCCGAGAAACAACTTTGACTAAATATATATAAAAATATATTAATATTTATGATACAAAATTAATATCATTAGATAGACATTTGAATCTAGTTTTTTAATAAATTTATTTGAAGGTACAAATGGTGCACATATTTTCTGCAAATCCAGTCAAATTTAGCGGCGGATGAGTATGTGTTATGTTTATGTGTGGCAGGCCCTTGGGCCCGGGCATCTGCGCTGGTGCAGTGGCAGCCGAAAAAGGTGGACTGTGGGAGGAGCATAGGAAGGCCCAGGAACCCATGGGGGTCAGGAGGGGAGGACAGTCCGCTGACGCTGACACCTCGGCTCCTCTCCTCCTTGGTCGTGCGTGGTGCCTGCCGACATCCACCGTACGGCCTGTCAGTTGTCAGCTTGCCAAACAAAGGCAAAGATTGACCTTGCCTTGGAGTCTTGCACTGCCATTTCGGGTCATGCCACGAATTGGCATACCTAACCTGACCTCCTCTCTTGCTAGTTGCTACTGTTGAGCTACCATGGGCCTCTCTCTATAATTAGAGCAAACAATGTTGACCCAATCACTACCATGGGACTGGCTGGGCCTCTCTCTATAATTAAAACCCAAAGCTTCTTGATATATGCACATAATAGACAAGAAAACGAGACACGTTATCCAACCATTTATACATAACAGTAGCAAATTAGTATGAAAATTAGCCAAGCTACCCAAATCCATACCTATCAATAGTAAATCCATCGAAGATAAGCGCAAGCCATAAACAATTAAAAGAAAAAACTTGCCAAAGATCCCTTAATGATGTTGCTGTTCTCAATGCTTTGCTAGTGGTTTCTATATTCTCATAATATTTACCACCGTTTGGGACATATGATCACTTTACTATCACTCACTTTGATTAATCTAAAATTCAATTTATAGGTCCATTCCTGAGGGATAAGGGTACCCACGGATCCCAATCGATCACAATATTGGCCGACCTGACAACTGGATCCCGCCCAACCATGGCGTGCGAGGCAAGACATGAAGACGTGTGGAGCACAATCTGAAAGGCCAGGCGAATCAATTCAGCCCGGATATCACGAGATACTTGTTGTAAACCGACTCAGATTGATTTCGGATATCACGGGATACTTGTTGTAAACCGACTCAGATTGATTTATGTGTAACAAATGACTAGGATTCACCCTAGATCGTCAGCATATATAAGGCAGCCAGGAGCGCCCCTCGAGGGTAATTCACCCCACCGCACGTTAACTCTCCGCATACCGTACCAACAATACAATCGACCAGAACACAGAATATAGAGTATTACTCTTCGGAGGTCCAAACCTATCTAAACCTTGCGTCCCTATATTACCATTCAAGTTTTTGTCTTACAATCTCCCCCGCTTACAAATCTACTACCTGAGGAACCCCTAGTGGACTGTCGGTCACTAAATCCGACAATCCCTTTTCATTTTTTCCCATTTTGCTATATATGGTACACGTACTACTAATTTATTCCTCAAAATTGAGGTAGAGTAACATCTGGTTCACATTCGCCTTTTTCAAATAATTTGTGCAATTGCAATATGTGAATTCGGTACAAATCGGTGCATATTCCGTGTATTTTTTTACTTTTCGTTTAGTTCTTCAATAGAATTCGCCCCATCTATATTTTTTTTCTAGCTCCACCACTGGCCGGTTGTTACAAGTATGCATGACTAAATACTAGAGTAGCTTGGCTTGGCAAATAGTACCCGAAGAACGTCATCCGTCTAGCAGATGAGAGTAAGCTAGTCCGCTAATCGTGTACGAGATTCTGCCGTTGGGTAACCTTAAAAAATAATAGTGTAACGAAGAGTTGGATTGTACCCGTGGATACTAAAAAGATGAAGATTATAAAATAAAAAAAAGATGTACTAATTCACAGGTCCTGGCAGAGTTGAGGTTGGTTGGGGTGTGCGTGTATGGTGTGTACTCCAGCTCCAGCTCCAGCTCCAGCTCCGGGGCAAGCTAGCCAGCCAGCCAACCCAAAGGCAAGCCACCCCACCCCAAGCCGTCAAGGCTCTCTCTTTCACCTCCCCCTTTCTCCCCGCGCGGAACGGAGCGGAGCGGAGCGGAACGCCCCAGCACGGCTCCCCCTCCACCCAGATCCAGGTCTCCCGCCGCCCCCTCCCTCGTCGCCGCCGCTGCTGATTCTCTATTTCTTGCCGTCGACTCGTGGCCCGTCCCCCCCAATTCGGGATTCCCCTCCTGCCTTTGCCTTCGATTCCATTGCTTGGTAAGAAACCCTAACCTCCTGTTTATTGTATATATATATGTACTCTGTAATATGGCTCCGGTCAATTTCTCCTCCTTCTCAATCCATCCTTCTTTCTCCCCCACGCCATCCTCGATTTCTGGTCTATTTCTTTCTTTCTTTCTTTCTTTCTTTCTCGCGGATTGACGGATTCTCTGTTTCTCGCGGATGGGGATTTTAATGTTCGCGGCGCCTCTCGAGGTTTATCTTGTTCGGCCTCGGCCTCAACTCGACCCCCATGCCTTCGATTCCTACAATTTCCCATTCCTTTACATAGATGTCTAGTCTCGTTTCTCCAGAATGGAATCAAATCACTCTTTCTTTGTTCTATGCCACAAATTCTTTTTTTTTCTTTTCTCACCAGCGCAAGGACCAGTTCCTCATCTCATTTCGTTTCTTAAAAAACCAATAATCCATCCGCTAAAGATCCATGCAAAATACACTGTACGAGACGACATTGATTGCTCACTTGGTGCTACTTTCTCTTGCAGAGGACGTCTCAAACAAATCACTCTTGGGGAGTTCAGTGTGCCTAAGCTGATATGACACCGGCAGAGCACCACAGGTACTCCAACAACCATTAGCTTTATGAACCGCTATTGATTTGATACCAACAACGTTTGATAAAGCACATTTATACGCGGTTTGGCCTCAGATTGTGGTATACTACTCGATGCTTAGAGCTTGAGGCTAGTTTGCCTGTGCCAAGTTACTCACTTGTAAAGATGCTCTATACAAATAGCTTTACCTGTAATCTGATGTGTTAAGTGACTTGCTTGTGTGCCCTGAAGTTGAAATGAAACTAAACGCCAGCTGTTCATATTTCCTTTGACAACAAACTCTTGCCCACATGATTCATGTGCACTGATGATTTTGTTCACAGTCTGCCTGTAGTACTTGTTGACTGAATTACTATGCTTCTTTCAGGAAATTTTGTCAACTGAATGAATTTTGGTGAACTTCGGAGCCAAAAGAAAAATTCTGTCTAAGGGTAAATTAGCAGAGCAGCGGTAAAGTGCTCAAGGCAAGATGCTTGAGGATTTCTTCACTCTTACCGAGATGAAGGATGGCATTTCAACTGCTGCAAGAATCGCGGAGCTTATATCTGAGATCCAGAAGCTAAAGGATGCTGCTGAGATTAACACAGCCGACATGATAAGGCAATGTTCTACGGCTGCAAACACATTAGCATCCACCAAAAACGAAGAGTGTCTTCAACATTTCGTTCAGCTCAACGGTGTTGGCTTCCTAAACCATTGGCTTCAGGATGCTCAAAATTGTGGCGAGAAGGTCAGCAGTTCAGCTGAGGATCTAATAGTTGCAATATTAACTGCGTTGGAGTGCCTTCCAATCAATAGTGAGCACTCAACTTCTTGTGGAGTTATGTCTACCGTTAATCACCTACTTGCCCATGGAAATGCTGTGATCAACCAAAAGGCCAGAGCACTCTGTCAGAAGTGGAGCACTGTACCAAAATATGGTGCAAATGCTGAACATTTTAATACAGAGGAGGCATGCCAGACTGATCAGAAGTCTCCAGAAGTTAGCCTCAAGACAGAAATTGACAAACAGAGTGTAGCAAACGAAGTTGAAAATACTGTTGATGAACCAAAACCTGAGGTGACAACTTGTTCAGATGCACCTTTGCCTGATCCTTCTCTAACCAATGATAATACAGATGCAACAAAGCAACCACTGGGGCCGGCATCACCAAATTTGTCAAATGGAAAGACGACATTAGGAGATTCGAAGAACTTGGTACCATCCCCTACATCCACATGTCATGTGGGTTTAGAAGATGGACAGTCCATTACCAAGGAAACTTCTGCTTCAAATGATGTAGATTTGTCCGCTAATGGCATACTCCGATCAAACTCTATCAATGCAAAGAGTGGTTCTGGGCAAGATGCACCTTCGGATGCTACTCCAGCGGCCATGTCTGTAGAGCCTAATAAACCTCAAAGGCTGTTTGTTAGTAGCAAAATGGATTTGGAGGATAATATTGTTTCAACTAGCTCATGTATCAAGGAATCTGAGCCATTTGCAGCAGGTAGACCACATCTGGAGAAGGATACAGCAGATACTTTAAACCATCTTGCTGTTGTAACCCGTGAGTTGCAAGATTTGTCTGAGGAAAGTACAGGCAAAGAAGAGGGACCTACACCATCATCTAGTACAGATGATATGGGCATGGGCAGTGATTATATATTGAAGAGATGCATGAAGAGTTTTGGGGGTTCCTCGAAGGCAACAGACACAAAATCAACTGTATTGAAAGGGGAGAAATCAACACGACTAACAGAGTATGATGATACAGATGCACTAGAAGTAGCACGTCTGGTAGCTATTGAGGTAGAACGGGAGGTCATCGACTACAGAGGGCCCTTTTGTGGTTCTCCTGATATTAATTCCAGGAATGCTGATAGTCCTGACTTGGAAGCACGGCGGCAGCCTGTACCTGATGAACTGAATGACAATAAATCTTCCACTACAGGTGCTGATTCAGGAAGTTCCTCATCTCTTAAGGAGGATGGATCAGGCATTACAGATGGCAGTGGTCCGTTGAGTAGGAAACATACACGGCGTGTGGAACTGGGGAACTTAGACCTCAATGAAAATCAGTGTCCTGAGGAAGCTGACTGTAATCCAAAGTCCATCCTTAGTAATTCTGTCAATTTGTCAATGCCTAAAGCTGTGGCTGCTTCAAGAGGCTCATCTGTGTTTCCAGCTCGACTCCACTTTGAAGGTGAACTTGGCTGGAAAGGCTCCGCTGCAACCAGTGCCTTTCGACCAGCTTCACCTCGACGGACTCCCGATGCAGAGAAGTCCCTATCAGCTTCTTCACATAAAACAAGCAACGTGTTGTTTGATTTAAATGTAGCTGACAGTGATAGTGCTACGTCTGGTGAGCCACTCTCAACAGCAATCCTGCCAGCTTCATCTGACCTAGCTTCCAAGGGTGCTTCTACAGCAGTTGGTGTGAGCGGAGGACTGAAACTTGACCTTAATTTCTCATGTGGTGATGAGGAAGATGTAACCACTGCAAGCAATTTACCGCCACTGTGGAACCGCCAACAGTTCAATGGCAACTGGAGCCAGCCTTCTTCCTCCTCATCTTCGAGGCAACCTGCAGTCAGAAACTTCGACTTGAATGACAGCATGTCAATCGCTGATGGTTCTGGACGAGGAATGGATGGGTCTTCTGTCAAGGCTCTTGCAAAGGATACATCTGACCATTCTGCCGTCACAATTATGGGTAAGAGGATAATTGTTGGGCAGCAAGAACATGGGCAACACTACCAGCATAACTTTCTGGGACTGAGTGCGGAATCAAGAGTTCCTGCGAGATCTATTCAGTCATTTGCACATACTTCTGATTATAATGGTGTCAGTTATCCATCTCAACCTGCTATGCCTTTCCCGCCAGCTTTCTTTGCCCCCGGAGGCGTTCCGTACATGGTTGATGCAAAGGGTGCACCAGTCATACCACCACTATCAGGCTTAAGCCTGGGCATTTCTCATCCATCTTTCAACACCAGAGCAACCCCACCCTCATCTAATGAATTGAGTTACTATCATCCTAGCATGGATTTCAATTACAGACTGCCATCTGAAGGTGCACGTAGGGAAGCAGGAAGCTACTGGCCTGTGTCCTACCAGGGTCACACCGTCTTTATGGATGAACGCATGAGGAATATGTCACAGGGTGGCAGTTCCGGGTTGGTGACGAAGCGAAAAGAGCCAGAATCCGGTTGGGATATGTACTCGCGTCGTTGAGCTTGAAGGTCTGTTGCATCTGTAATCGATTTTGTCTTGTTTTCTAAATGGTTTGTTCAATGTTCCGTTTATGGCGGCACCTTGGACATTGTATTCTAGGGTATTTCTTTGGCTCCAGAAAATGGGTCAGCTCTATTAGGTCTGAAGACATACACGGAGAACTGAATAAGAGATCAGCTACAGGTAGCTTTGAGAGACGTTGACATGGCATGGACATTGTTAGCTGCTGGAAAACCACCTTGTGTAGATCTGGTTCTTTGTGAATGTATTAGCTTGTTTTAGTTGACATAATATAGCCAAATTGCTCTCTGCGGAAAGCTGAAATTATGTAAATCATCGTATAACTCATAGATGAAATGCATCCTCCTTTTTTCATCCATCTCCTTTTCCTTTGGGTTTATACAAAGTTGTATGATCGTTCTTATTTTTGGCAAGTGCCTTGGTGGGCAATTCTGTTTGTTTGGAGGTGAGGAGTTTTGTGCCTGCCTGGGAAGAAGTGACGGCTGGAGCCGGTGGTACTTGCCTGACCCTCAGGATATGGTGATCGAATTGGTAACAGATGTATGATAAGTATAAAAAAATTAGGGTCTCAAGGTTGCAACCATCTTTTCTTTCCAAAAAAAGAAGTGCACAAGGAGCAGGAACTATAGCAATCAGGGTCTGTCTCTTGCACAGGGAGGGTCAATACAAGACTCGAGTAAGATTCATCAAACATTATACATTGCACGACGTCAAGTGGCCATATTGCAGTTGCAGCCGCCGCTTGCCGCAGGCTACCTGTCCAAGCCAGCAGACTGACGACGTGGCTACTTCCATTCAATTCCGTTCCATTCAAAAAAGAACCTTCTACTTGGTCAGGTAGTCCTCCCTTGTTGCTTTTCGTCTCTTTGGACTCTGGGCACCCTCCTCTCCAGCGCACCTGCATACGTTACAATGCTTGCATCAGCAATTTCTTTTGCTAACAGCAACTGATCGAATTGCTCTGAGAAGTAAACAAGGAGGAGAAGCAGCAGGTACCCATCCTACATCCGCTTTCGTTTCTTGTGGATACCACTTGGCATTGGCATCACATCTTGGCTGGGCCTGACCACCTCCTGAGGATGATCAGGATCATTTAGCAATGCAAGCCTCTCCAAGATGCTTGCATTACCAACCCAGGACGCTTGTCTTAGTCGCTCTTTGGATTCTTGCAGCAAAACAAACGCTGCAAAGGCATCCAAAATCGCAGTAGGTAGTACTGTAGTAGTGGGTGATGCGATGCGCAATTGTATGAGCAGTCAAGTACCGAGAGCCCGCAGCGCGCGGAGATGGAAGACTTTGTCGGCGAGGTGAGGATGGCCGGCGTTGGAGGCCCGCGCCACGGCCACCTCCTTGAGCCCGATCAACAAACCCTAGACAGATTGTATAGTATGATTGGCAATCAGACAAGACAAGAGTATCCAATCCAATCCATGCTGCATTCCTTGGGAGGGAGGGAAGCAAGATCGCCTTACGAGCTCGGGCTCCGAGAGGGTTTCAAGCCACCGCGTGTCCGCTGCATCTTGCCGCGTCTTGCTGCTCTCTGACTCTGACTCTGGCCGGGCGGCGGCGGCGGCGACGCGCCGGGGCTCCATGAGGAGAGGAGAGACCAAAGGGGAAAGAGGGGAGGAACCTTCCCCCCCTTTGGGCTTGGCTATTTGGGTGGGTGGGGAGAGATGATAGATGAGTTCTGGACATGGGCCGCATGATTCATTCATACGGGCTCTCGTTCTTTCTTTCTTTCTTTATATAAATATAAATCTAAAAGAGTAAAATGCACCGGCAGTCGTGTGTCACATGTACAACTCATGCAATTCAAGCAGAGAAAGAACTGAATCGATGGAAAAGAAGCAGAGAAAGAAAGCTCGACTACTGTTTGCTTGCTCTGCTCGGATTGGAAAAA
This sequence comes from Setaria italica, assembly GCF_000263155.2. Classification (NCBI taxonomy): domain Eukaryota; kingdom Viridiplantae; phylum Streptophyta; class Magnoliopsida; order Poales; family Poaceae; genus Setaria; species Setaria italica. The sequence goes on along the minus strand of NC_028453.1, from coordinate 40,120,471 downwards.
GATGAGCAAACAAGGAGATCGACGGGGATATGGTGGCAATCATTAAACAGAGCTACAAATTGGCTTCCCACTGGTTCAACGTGTGCTCGTTCGCCATCCCCGAAAAGGAAAAGAAAAATCCCCAGATCCCAACACAGAACACCGACGGCAGTATCCCTCCGCAAGCACAAGCGCTATGCGAGCAACTCCCACACTTTGTGCTCGCCTTCTCCGCCCCGTCTCCTCCACACGCTCGACCTCCTTCCCATACTAGCATCCAAAGGTGAAGCAGAATTGACTGACCAGATTGAACCACACCGTACGCTGAGACGCAAATCAACAGACCACCATCTCAGTTGTTCAGAATGCAAGTCAGTTTGACAGCCAGTCCAAACAAAGAATTGACTCTCATTTTCATTTTTGTTATCTCCTCAACATTTTTACAATTGTGCGACTAAGTCAGCCCCGCGAAGGGAACAATAAAAACATGTCAGAAATTCTTTGTATAACCAACCGGCGTATATCCCTGGTACATGACCATGGACCAAAAGAATAATAAAAAAGAAACAACCCAATGTTTTGTGTTATGCCCCCAAGAACCATGATAATCATGAGGGACATTTGTCTTCACGACAAGTGCTAAGGACACATTCCTCCAAGAAGTCGCTCAGCTGAGAGGTGTACAAACCAGGATTGCTCCGGTAGTGGTCCACATGAGGCGACGACACAAAGTCGCAGGCCCTCACCTCACGCCCGGCTCTCCGTTGCCCCTCGATGAATGACTCCACTGAGTTTGCTGGGATCACCCTGTCGGCAGAGCTGTATATATACAGCTGAGGGCACTTTGGTTGCTTCGACGACAAAAGCTCCATGACATCAGATAACCTCCTGTTAAAAAGGATACGTTGATGAGTTCAGCAGTGGTGCTGTTGCCACCATTTATAGATAACCAAATTAACAAATGTTAGTATGTGGTGTATTTGCTGAGTAAACTACACTCCATCATCATGATCAACTTGTTACTTGCGAAACACGCACATCTATACTTTGATGCAATGTCAAGTACCACAAAGATTACGTCATGGTATGGTGGACCATTGTGTGACTGTTCCGCCACAATCAGCAATTCAATTATTTAGTTTTTGTGAGGTGAGCAGTTAGATGTCACAGATGCCCCGGTCTCCACTTGAGGACTACTCATCAGTTGGAAAGGGCTTATAGATAGGACTGAACCCCAAATGATTTGTTTCATACGTGGACAACATGCATACCTGTTGATCCTTGGAGAGTTCAAAACGACATCAAAAAATGTCTCCAATGCTGACAGTAGAACCGCCTCTGTTGCTGCCGGTTTAGGCTCCATGTTAGACTCCACAACTAGGACATCAGACCTTGAATCATTTGATCCTAGTCCTTTTGTGGTGACACTGTGTTTTTTCATGAGGGCAGCCGAGAAGCCTGAGGCCCATACCTGAGTTCAGAAAACAATACAAACAGTTTGTTATTTGCAATTTACAACAAACATGATGCCAGGAACAGATGACTTGCTGTTTAACTCGGATGTGAAGAATGCATATGATCATTTTGAAATAACAGCTCAAAGAACCACCAAGTCAAATCAACTGAAAGCTCATGATATGCTGTAAATCAAACAATTAGATGGGTCTAGCTAAAGTTTGTACCTGAGGATCAGGTGCAGCAACAGGTGCAGAGTCTACTACGCAAGCTTGAATTTTCTCCACTGCTGAAGGATCCTGCTGTTGCAGGTTCTCCAGAATTACGCCATAGCTGCAACATTGAAAAAAATTGAAGAAACTAAGCATCAAACAAGATAAGAGCTCATTCTTGGTGAAGAAAACCAGGAGGAAGTACATCATACCAAAGCCAACCAGTATTACTGAAGGTGTGGAAAATAATCTTCTTCCCACTCTCCTCCCTGACCCAGCCAGCAAGATGCTCAGATAGCATCTCTACATTCTTCTCAGCCTTCCCTCCAAGGTTATAACTGAGGATGTCAGACATTGGGAGGGTGAAAGTGACAGCATGGAAGCCCCTGGAGGTGTACCATTCGGCATATCTCTTGAGGTGCTTCTGCCTTGAGCCCAGCCACCCAAGAAGAACCACCACTGTCTGAGACTTGTCGGGGAAGTCGGCACAAGCCCTGGGGTCTGGCAGATGCCAGCGGTACAGCACATCGGACGACGAGGAAGGAATTGCAGGAATTGCTTCATCTTGTTCCGAGGTCTTGGCAATCTTTGCATACTGGTACGCGGTCTGGATGACCGGCAAAGACGCGAACGGAGCCTTCAACGGATGCAAATTCTGGAGATTGCACGGCAATAGCTGCATGCCAGACAGGGTAGAGGCTGAAGGCACTGCTGGAGCATCTGCCCTGGTGGCCGGGACTGACCCAAGCACATCCGCATTTGAGCTTGCATCAGAAAGCTTGTGGTGGGACAATTTGTCGGGAAGCTCGAGGGAGGAGACGGCAGCAAAGGCGGCGACTGCCATGGCGGAGAGGGGGCGGTGGAGGGGTCCTGAGAAGGAAGCCATGATGGGTTGTGGAGCCTTCTCCGCAGCAACGAGATTCTTGTGACACGCAGAGGAGGAAACTTGTGCACGTTATTTATCTGCCTGCACCTTGCGCCCTGCTTCACAGGAAGGAAAGAAGGAAGGCTTAGCTGTCTGCCTGTCCTAACACGCGGTATGCATAAATTGAATTGATTTTTCTTTTTTGCTTGGAAGAAAAAGAGAGAAACATGTGTAGCCAACGGGGACTTGGAAGAGGTCTGACTGCCACATTTTTATTATGATTTATGTGTGCCACAATTGACCCAAGAAGAGGACTACACGGCGAATGGAAGAAGAATGGTATTGTGGACACGTCTTTGTCATGGTCAATATGCAAGAATGCAAAAGAAAACGACAGGAACGTTGGGATTTACCAGGCCGGTGAGGTAAAATTAGGATGGAGTTTGACAAGGGCTGGCTACCAAAGAGAATTTGACAGCCGAGCCCGGTTGTTGGCAGCAACTCCAAAGTGCTGTCTGCTTCCTTACTCCTGCAAACATAACACATGCAAGTTTTTAACATGGAGCGAGTCAAAGGAAAATAAAATAAAATTGTGCCTATGGAGTTTGTAAATTTGAAGGACTTATATAGTGGGAAGAGAAAGAAAAGAAATTGGGCAGTCCAAGGACGGTGGGCGGTGGTTGTTGAAAGCGATCTATGCGTGCGCAATCCGTGCGGAGGCTTTGCGTTTTGCTTTTGTCCGCAACATTGCCGGAAGGATGGAGCTGCCCTCCGAACAGGACCAGGGGAAGAGTAAACTTGTTCCAGGAAAGCAGGAACGGGAATTGCAGGAAAAAAAAATCAACTTGGAGAGAAAAGAAAATCGCTTGAACGAACGAATCAAATTGCTGCCATGCTGGGGCGGGCGAAAGAAACGGCAGAGCGACGACGGAGGCGGATTCGATTCGATCCGATCCGATCCGATTCATGGTGCAAGAAAGGAACAGAGGAAGGAGGGGGGGGGGGGGGGGGGGGGGTTCCAACCCGGGGGGGGAGGGTGGGCAAAAAACCAGGGGGGGGGGGGGAAAAAAAACCCCCCCCCCCCCAA
>NC_028453.1:40106713-40116530 GCF_000263155.2 Setaria italica | reverse complement strand
GTGCTTCTGCTTGGCAGAGGACAGGAGAGGGGAGGACGGAGGCAATATCCTATGTACTTATACGGGTGGGTGCCAATCTCTCTTGTAGGGGAGGGGAGAAGGCGGAGGAAGCGGCGGCGGCGGCGGGGCGCCCGACCCGACCGACGCAGCTCCCTCCCCCAACTGCGCGTGCGACCTGCGGGTAGACGAAAGAGGATGAAGATGTGGGGCCCTTCCTTCCGCGCGGGCTGGGCTGGGCTGGGCTGGGCTGACATGGGCTCCATCGAATATCCTTCCTCCCAACCGGATATTCCCCTCTCCTCCTCATTGCACGCAAGGAATATGTTTTGCACGCAAGGAATATTGGGCACACACAAATTGCAAATGCAATGCAAGCGCAACAGAATATAATGCAGCATCATGTGCTAATTCCATGACCATCAACAGACACCCAAGGTAAGGTGCGGACAGAAAGGAATAAACGCTGGAAGCACAATTCAGATAAGCAACCTACTCATATAATGTCTGTATGCTCATTCATCACCTCAAGCATACTATCATGACTGAAAAGGGCATACAGTATGTTCCATTCATTACACCAATCCCCAAAACAATGATCCTGTATTCCTGTGGGCACATGAACAGTTTCTATCAAATTCAAACATATATGGCTCCGTGCAATTCCTATTACAAACAAGTTAGGATCAAACAACGCACTCCCAGTTCTGACTAACTATATAGTCGATTTCGTAAACTCAAACTTCTTTCATACAAATGGTATGGTACAGCAGGGTATCCACATCTTAAATCGGTCGCTGAATGCAGCACTCTGTGCCTCCCAATAAGATCCCTCCTTCCACCCGTGCATCCATTCTGCATTCTTCACCGATTACAAACCCATGCATGCGTGTGAATATGTGGTGCACATACAAGGGCGTCACTCGGCCCAGTCCTGATCACTATCATCATCCACAGCATTGTCCTGTACCAACTACAACAGGTAAGGATGCAAAACCACTGTGCTCAAAAGATCAGAAATACATGTGAAATACATGTGGTGAGATGGATACAGGTTCACACACTTCCTTCTAAAACCGAAGACTGATGGGTTTATCTCAAATTAGCACAGGAACATTCTACACTTGAGAGGCATATGCTAAACTGACACAGGTAACAAATAATGCAATGCACATTTCGGCTGATGTAAGCTAACAGCCCACCTGAGAGGAAGTTGAGAGCTCTTCGATTTCATCTTCCTCCACCTGTAACAGAAATGAAAAGGCCAAAGGTCCTCAATCTTGCAAATAGGCATTTATAAGACCAAACAATGAGCAATATTTGAATCAAGACCCCTGCTCAACTCATTCATATTAGGCCTTCCATCTCATCTACCAAGGATAACCAAACATTGAACTTCTAGAAAACAGTACCTTTTGTGTTTGCTTTCTTCGAGTTCCACTAGCTGCATTCAGCGAAGCACAAGGGTCAATGTCCTCTATATCAATGAAGCTGTAAGCTTATCTCACAACAACCCTAGAGGACTTGTGCTGGGACATATCTTCCCCACAAACACTGAGAAAAGTATTCGAATGCTCGCACTAAAGCCAGTACACTAGATGGCTCCTACGGAAGAAGTGAATTTACCTTTCTTGATCCCTGTTGGCTGTTTCACCATTGGACTTGCTCGCTGCTTCTTAGCAGCAGGACCTAAAGAAAAATGGCAATTACAAATTCAATGGAAAGGTTATTTTCATAATAAATCATTGTGCAAGGAACATAGATTGGTGACAATACAAGAAACCTTTTGTTGCAGGGGATCCTTTAGGACTTCTTGTAGATCTCTGAAATAGGAATCCATTTGTGCTTGTGAGTTAAATCTGTTGATATGTAAATAGATAATGTTTAACACATCCTTATCGAATACCGTGTTGTTTCCATGAAATTGGGAGTTAGGCTAAAGCTAAAGGCATAGCTGCCTGCTAGTGACAGTGAGGGATAACTAATATATCTGTTGTGCATATTCTTAGCTTTTGTGTCACTTATGTCAATTGTCTAATGCATGTCAAGACTTTTCCATGATCTGTACAGTCAAAATGGAAGGAAAATCACATGGCACGTTACTATCTAGGTGGTTTTGCACTCTCACCTTTTTCTCTTCTGCCTTTTTAAACATGCTAGACAGAGTAGCCTGAACAAGAGGCTCCTTTTTGCTAGAGAGGGGCCTTGCTGAAGAATCTGCAGGTTTGATGTCTTCGCTTTGGCTTTCGTCCTTAACAATAACAGCTGGACTCTTCATCTCCTACATACATAGAAGCAAAACAAGCCAAAGCGCCACACAGTTTAGCTATTGACATCCGTAAATTTGAACCAATGGGGAAAGAAAATTTCAAGTGCTACCTTCTCATCCAAGTCCTCAGGAACCTCAACTTCATTATCACTGCTAGATGAATCACCTCCAGAAGATAAATCTGTGTACCTATACAAAGAGCAAGGAGCCAAGGAGGAATCTGTTAATTATTTCATGGGGGCAATGGGTGTATTCAGGTTTGAAGCTGTTAGCAGCAGATAAAAATAATCAGGTGGCTCTTAGCCATTAAGCAAACTAGAGTTAGCAAAGTAAATAGACATTCAAGAAACCAGCCAAACAGAGTAAAACGGTCTTACTTTTTCAAGGCTTTCCCTGCATTTCTAGCAGATTGTCTAACTGAAGGTGTTCCACTTGTAGTCTGTGTAGCATCCCCATCCTTTTGATCTGAATCGTCAGAAGCATCGCCATCTGACTCAAAATTTGGGGAACGGGGTTCTGCAACTTCCTTTGCAGCTTTGCTTGCAGTTGCTTCATCGATGGCAGCACCTGCTCCACCTCTGAAATCACAATCTGCTGCTACGCCATCCTATCAGTATTAAACGAAGAAGCATATGATACGCTACACAAGGATAACAGGAAACCAAAGAAGCAAATGGGGTTGCAAATAGCACAAACATTTTGGAATTCTTTTGGAAACTCAAGTTTGAGTTCTTCTGGGTTATCTTCTTTTGTTCCAACCCACCAGGCTTCAGAAAATACAATCTGCCCAGAGACAACATCAGAATGAATTAGCTACTGTGCACATCTTTCTGTTGCAGGTAGAACATGAAACATACTAACTCTGGAAACAAAAACCAAACACCTGCGTGCCCGATGGAATTTTTCAGTGGTTTAACGCAAAGTTGACAGTACAGTACTCCAATTGCAGTATTTGACAATCACCCATTTGTAAATGTAATCAGTAAAACTGGGAGCTGCACATGCACAGCAATCCTACCTGATCAATGCACATAATTGGAAGGGAAGGTAACGCTGACAATGCTCACCAGGCTCTCGAAGACGTCCTCACAGACGACGCCCTTGGCGGATCTAGTCATCTGAAGCGTGAGGTACTTGTTCTTGGGGTAGACGTGTGTCCCGAAGAGCTTCATCCTTCCCTGCAAGCAAGCGGCACCCCGCACCCGCACGGAAAATCTCATCTTTTTGACATTTGATACGAGGGTGGCAAATCGCGGCTGGTGAACCGGACTGGAAAGCCGAAAGCGTTCGGTACCTGGGGGAACTCGAGGTAGAGCACCGGGTTCTTGGTGCCCAGGTCGGCGAGCTCCCCGACTCGGCCGGCCGAGGCGGCGGGCGCGAGGAGGCCAGGGAAGGAGAAGAGGAAGCGGCTCTTCCGCTGGCCGCCGCGGCGCACGATGTCGCGGCCCTGAAGGCGCGCGACGGCATCCGACGGCGCGAGCGGCGTCCGCGGCGCTGGCGGGGCGGCGCGCTGGAGGAGGCCGTTGGAGAAGGCGAGCGAGCGGAGGCGTCGTCGCTCGTCGGCCTCGGCGTCGGCGAGCGCAGGCGCGGCAGAGGCCTTCTTGACCATCCTCCGGTTTACTAGTATGCTAGGGTTTTGGGCGGGGGGGAGAGCAAGTTTGATTTGAGTGGGGGATTTGGGGAAGGAGGAGATCGGAGACGGCGACGAAGATTGGAAAGCGCCAAAACCGCCTTCGACGGTAGGAAAACGGAATACTCCTAGCAGGCAGACAATCAGCTCAACATACATCTCAGACATCAAAGCATACCAACACATTCCGTTCCATTCCATGGTCAACTTTTACATCTCAGATTGCTTATCCAAAAAAAAAAAAGAAACTTTCACATCTCAGACTGCAGATGAACGATCTTTACATCTCCTAGTGCTTTTTACATCATGTCAGATTGCATTGCAGGCACGGCGCGCTGAGTAAAAGGAGCTCGAAGACTAATAAGCTACTTAATACTAGGCCTGATTTGATGGTCAATTTTTATACATAATGCTCATCCAGATTCCAGATGCAAGAATGAAAGATGAAATCAAAGTCTTCAGACCCTGAGGAGGGCCGCGCCGCCGGAGGAGCTGCCGGCCGCGAAAGGCAACGAGGTGGTGGCGCCAGCACCGGAGACGCAGGTGCTCGTGCTCCTTGTGGCGTCCAAGTTGTCGGCCTCCTCGGCGATGGGGTCGAGGCAGAGCGCGGCGGCGCGTCGCAGGAGCTGGCGCTGCCTGCGCACCACGTCCAGCGTCTCCGGCGGCGCGGGTTCGTCCGCGAAGGCGAAGCGGGCGGCGGCGACGATCCTAGCGGCGGCCATGCCTCTCTTCTTCTTCTTCTTCCCTGGATTGCTGTCCCGGCTGCTCAAGGCTCACAATTTCCTTTCTCCTTGTGAATCCTGCTCTGCTCTGAATTCTCACTGGTTTGGCTGCCACTGTGTTTATATATAGAAGAAGAAACAACAAGGAAACCGAGTTGGGGAAGGAACAAGGAACTGCCGTGGAAACTTCTGGATCGACGAACCTTGGCTGTCTGTCTCGCGCCATGTTTTGAGTTACCCCCTTGCCTCTCCAGTGTTTTTTTCTTTCTTTTCTGGGTTTGCACAAGTCCTAGCTTGATTGCATCGTACCTTTGTGTTTGCTTGGTGGCAAAGGCAACTAATGTAATACTAGCTGATCCATGGCACAAACAGATGGTTTTAACAGCTAAACCGTTATACAAATGGCTGTGTATCCGTGCATGTATTCTCAGCGATCGAATATAATTTTGCGGGACAGGTTTTTACTTTTGTAAGAGGGGACAGACGGACTGAGTGCAAAACTAAGCCTCTCAAAAAGAAAAAAAAGTTGGCATTGCATGATTGCACAGCATTTTTTTTTGCTTGATTTTAATTTGTATAGGTAATCTAATGGCGTGAGTATGCCATGTGGCGCCGTCAGTGTCGTGCAAACGTCCCACGTGTGCTTTATTGGATGTTTCCCGTCTCCACGGTTGGTGGTTGACTTGACGCCATCTGGCTTACTGTCTCTTTCATCTTGTCTGTTGCAAGCACGCGTTGCTACGCATCCATTCATCTTATAATTTCATTTAAGAAAACGTGTTTGTCCTGCCTTGCCTGCTGTGTTTCCCATCTCAGCTTCTTCAGTTCTTCTTCTCATACACCAACTACATGCGCAGGGAGCTATAGTAATTCAGATCACAACGAGTAGCAGTAATCCGCCAATCAGTATAGATGCACACACAATCCTCAAGTGCAAATATCAGGCAACATAAGTCATTACCAACTGAAACAACATTCGCTCAGTCACACAACGGACTTACTGAATCATTAATCTGTTGATGATTTCATCAACACAGCGTACATGCAGGATACGTACTCTTTTGTCAAATTATAATATGTGCTACCAAAGCTACACAACAAGGTACAAGAAAAAAATGATGGACAACCATCGCTTCCATGGCACTGTAATGCGCTCTACACTTTTACCACAGCCTGTAATCTTGCATTGTAACCATGATCCGAAAGGGGGCACTGCCACAGCAGATATGCTCAGCCACCAATTGCCACCATCCAGTAGTCACCGCACGGTTCACACAAGCTGGATCACAAAGGAAAAATCTGCAATGCTGACTTCAAGTTCAGTCCAGGGCAGTTTTCATCCTCCTAGCCGATACCGGTTTTGGCAGGCCATCAAGTAACGGCCGTGTGAAGGACTCATGGTTGAATGTCCATTTTGAGCTAGACCACATAGAGACCGCATTTTCTGCATCTGCAAAGTTCGGCGCGCTGGGCGACTTCCTCACAGATTTGAACCCGTTAAGGAACGAAATGTTGCTCTTCTGGCTGGAATCTGGGCTGCCTGTACCCATGCTTAGACGGATACTAGAAATTGGCCGCGGCAACAAACTCTTGATCGCCTTAATTGGGTCTGCTAGAAAATCATCCTGGGTATCGGTTGCGTTAGATTCTGCTTCCACTTTCTGCCGCCGCCGCATAGAAACATCTTGCTTGGGTTTGGGTACCCCATGGCTCTTGTTCCCATTGGCACCATTCGCTGATGAAAAGCCGTTAACTGCCTCTTCATACTCCCAGCTTCTGTCAGTGCCTGGAGCTGCGGAACAACTGAGCAATGTTTCACCGAGGCTACTCTGGAAGCTGCCCTTACAGTACATAGACATTTCAGTACTGCAATCCGTGGTATTTCCTTTCTGAGATGATAGGCCATAGTATCTCTGCAAGGTACTCATTGCAGGTGACGCCCCCTTCTGAGCAGAATTTGCTGAATCTAGTGAATCAGTGATGTCTCTGTCATGCTGATGATTTGGAGCCCATGTTCTGCAGAACCACAGAAAATTAAGTTCAAAATGCACACATGTATGAGGTAGCACTTCAACAGCTAAGAAACAACATGAACAGATGCCATGATAAAGATTTTTTCTCATTTGTGTGATTTTCTCCATAGGGATACCGTCTTTACAAAATGGTCAAAATGCACTTGCAGTTTCATGATGGGCAGCAATCAAGCAACGGTGGATAAACCATGAGTAATTTAGGTAAATGACTCATCTTCAATATTGTAACAGTTTGGCAGTTCAATGTCAGCACTGAGGTCTTATAAAAACCTAGTTTGTGCTTTCTCCACAACAAATTCAAAACTAACTAAAAAAAAAAGTCAAATAAGACTGGATGCATGTAGCACAAAATGAGTCGGAAACACAAGCAGCACGCATGATGGGATATCTACCTTTTCATTCTTTGGCCAGAACTGCTCAATCTCACAGAAGCTGGCATGGGCATTCCTGGTAGAGGTATGAGCAATCTTTTGTGTGCAAACATCTGGCTGTCACTGACCAAACCGTTTGCCCTCTTAATGTCAGATATCTACAAGGGAAACAACATAGTATCAATTCAGCAACTCAAAGGGTCATAATGTCCAATACGTAGAAGAAGCATGCTGCTAGAAATCTGGGAAAGCAATGCTTGATGTCGCTGTTCTCACCAACTCTCCAGAAGTCTGGAAGTTGTGCATCACATTACATGATTTGATCACCCATAAGTGAAGTGTAGAAAGTATGGGTAAAGAAGTTTGGATCTTGTAAGTTCATCAGTCGTCACAGATGAAGCTGTATCTCTGTGTATATGTGTAGAGACACATTTGCCAAGGGTGAAGACAGAAAATCATAAACCACCATTACATTTTTTTTCCTTTCAAGTTTGTGGCGCTCCCCCAGCAATAGAGATTTGTTGAGGAATTGTTCCTTGTGTATAGCAAGAAAAATGATGAAAATATGAAATCTTGGCCAACAGCAGGAGCACGACTGCAGGACCTCTTCCATGTTACTCTTCCGTTTCGTAGAGAGGGACATCCCAAGATAGAGAGAAGCTTCACCCAACACCACCAAAGTGGCAAAGCCATGAGGGAGGGATTATTACCTCGACGCCGTATTTGATGGCGATGCCGGCTAGCGTGTCCATCCTGGAAACCTCGTGCTCCAGGCAGTGGTGGCCGGGCGGCGGCGGCGGCGGGGACGAGGGAGGCGTCCTCTCCGGCGAGAGCAGGGCGTCGTAGTCGTCGGAGAGAGGGTGAGAGATGCCCATGGCGATGAAAAAGTAACTCCGGCAGGGGCTCCGAATGAAATCGCGCGCGAGAGGGGTTGTCTTGTCGTTGGTGGGCAGATCTCGGCAGGGAATCAATCCGGGGAAATGGTCGCCGGTGGAGAAGGAAGGTTGCTGCGCTGCGGTCGGTGAGGGAGGAGGAAAGGCGAGTCTGCCTTTTCTTGCGTTGGAGGCAGGCTCTGCCTGCCAAAATGGAAGGAAGGGAGGAAGCAAGCAAGCAAGACCTGGCAATGGCCTGGTCCCCAGCAACGAAGGGTCAAAAGCTCTCCTTTTCTCTTGAAGAGGAATCATGAGCTCAGTCAGTCCGATTCTTAATCTTTAAAAAAAATGCTCGCGGTTTATGGGGTGGGTGGGTCACATACAGCCACGTGTTGTACTTTATCTTTCACTCTTGGGCTTGGGCTTGGGCTTGCAGTACTATACTATAATGGGGGCCTGGCAACCTCAACAGTTGCATAAATAGAGTATACAATTGGCTCTTAACATCACCTGCGTGCTGGTAATACAATTTTAACATATCTTCTACAGGGTTCAATTTTGGTGCTCTTTTCTGCCACCAAAACTGAGGATGACACATTTTGTTAATTAGGTGCAGACGCAGATTGTCCAACTTATGCTGGTCCAGATCTACCAAACCATTCTTATTCAACAGTTTCCTGACTAATCATCAGCCGTAGCAATACTGTTTGTTTGTTTTTTCTTTTTTAAAAAAAGCATGCATGCAGCAAAGAGTGTTGAGTGTATTATTCTATTTGGTTTCCATTAAATAAGTTTGTTTACCTAGAAGAAGCATGCAAGTACCAGCATAACACATGTTACCATTCAGAACCCATACACAGTTGACCGTTTGACTCTGCAAAAAAATATCTTCAGGTATGCTCAACTTCAGAATAAAAGAAGAAAGGAAATTTGCCAAAATTAAGTCTACACCGAAAGTAACTGCCACTAGTGTTAGAAAATGGACATGCAGTTTGTTAAGTCCAAATGTACCACATGTAAAATAGGAGGAGAACGTGGTTGCCTATCTTGACTAACCACGGGTGCTTGTTTATATAGGGGCAATTGCCAAGGACATCTTCCAAAACAAGAACTAGCTCTATCTCTAATCTAACTGAGTCATGACTAGGTACAACTCCTGTTGGAGGTAGATTACATGGAAACTAAACTACTTCGAACACCACAGACAGCTACCTCAATTTTTTGGAAGTACCACAGACTTAACTGCCATTTGTTGCCAACTTACAAGAGCTAGCTATAGGAGTCAACTAACGGTTGCTTCTCCTAGTTAATTTAGTACTCCAGTGATTACTATATCAAGCGTAAGCCAAAAGAAAAAGGGACATCAGTCTGTTATGTGTTAGGTTGCTCCGCAGCATTATGTACGTATCAGACAACCTCACAGTGATTAATCAACAAACCCTTTCTTTTCCTTTTCCCAGCTAGCTGAAAGCAACCTTTTGTTTCTCCATTACAATTTGTAAAGGGAATGTTATTTGGTAGGCAAATACCTGAAACCCTCACCTGTTTGGATTTGTTTTTCTTCTTGTAACCATTACAAAACAAATGGTCACAGATGTACCGGTTATTTTGCTTAACCAGAATACCAGACAGGAATGTAAACTAGAGCCGCGAATGGCAGCCTTTATTTAAGAGGTTGGCAATGATAATATGATATGCATGGCCGACAGTACAACTAGCTGTACTGCAAAGTCACAAGTGCCAGCATGTATAGTAAGGTGACGTTGGGTTATTGTTGCTTATTTTTAGCACGTGTCACATCGAATATTTAGATACTAATTAGAAGTATTAAACATAGACTATTTACAAAACCCATTACATAAGTGGAGGCTAAACGGCGAGACGAATCTATTAAGCCTAATATAAGCCTAATTAATTCATCAT